>NW_020799142.1:14375367-14378351 GCF_003259725.1 Athene cunicularia | reverse complement strand
GGGCTCAGCATTTCACTGCTCAGGTGAAATATGGCTAGTACTTGGGAACAATATTTCTGAAGATTAGGATTTGAGATTTCAAACCAGAAAAATCAATACTTGAATTGGAAAGGTGGAGTTCAAAACAGAAAATCTCAGCTCCCTCCTTATGCTTGATATGATCTCTCGGGATTTTAGAAATTACTTGTGCACAGAATTGATTACAGCCAGAATAATAAAACGGATTTTTCATGTATATTTTTATTTAAATGTTTACATAAATCATTCCAGCCTTATTCACTCCTCCTTGTAGTATTTGTGAGAAATTTTGTGTATTTGAAATATTTGTAGATAGCAAATATCAGAATAAATTTTGCTGCAAACAGTGGAAATTCTTTTAAGCATGCACAATCAGCCAATTTGAATTATGAATTATTTGTCCCATGTCCTCTATATCACATGGGATTTATAGAACATATAGATCACCTGTATATATGATATAAAAATATCATATGATTGAAACAATGTGTAAGCTAGCTGATAAACATTTCCATTTTCCATACATTTCCAAGCAAAGAAAGTAAGGATCAGTGTGTACACGTTTGACATATATATTTACTTGCAGTTGGTACATGATGCTAAGGAATATGCTGCATCTTGGAAAATTGTAGCCAAAGGAAGGAAATAATTTGCATTGGTATAAGTCTGAAGAGCAACAGAATGGAAGACAGTGCAGACATGTACCTCTGGAGAAAAAAAATTGTGACTATTTCTGTAATTTGATGGGTTCCAAAACCAGTGCAGCTGCAATGATTTTCAATGAAATGAAATATGGAGTGAAACTCTGAATTACTTCAGCTGGGCCAAGCTCTAAACTGTTACTGATATTTTTACCTTAACTATAATCTGTTCAAAGCAGGGCACATCGTGTTTCCTCTTATTGTGGATGAGTGGAATGCACCTCACTCAAAAGAGAGAAGGAGCAATATGTTTTATTGAAGTAAAATAATAATTTGACAGAGTTCAGTGAGTTCAATGGCATTTAACAAAGTTTAACAGTGGTTTGACAATGCTCAGTAAGTTTGATGGCAAGGTTCACCTTATTAATTACTGCATGGAAGAAACATACAATGAAAAATTTTAACTCACTCCCTTAGAGAGGCTTTCTGTGTTATGTTCCCTGTTGATTCTTGGTATAGAATATAGACTATATCTTCCTGCTACACCAAACTCTGCGAAAAAACTTCCTGATAGAGTTTCTATCCTTGGACCAGAAGTTCTAGTTTAAGTCTACCATGGGATTATGTGGAGTACAGAGTACATATAGCTACAGCAGGTAGCTGTGCAGTCAGATTGAAAAACAGCATCAAAAAATCTTATGCCAGCTAGGTGGCATTTTAACTGCTTTGGTTTGCAGCTATCAAAGCTCCTAATTTTCATAATGAGAGTAGGCTTCATCAATAAGGATGCTCTGATATTTTAGCACACTTTCTGATGCTGAGGCTAATTAGGTTAAAATAAGACTGGTCTTCAACAAAAATAAATTTATTTAGCAGGGATAATAAAGTCACTTCAAAGAAAATGTGCAGATTTACTCATGTTCATAAAGATTTGCTGCTCCCTGCATGCATCAGTGTGAGTGTAGCACTTTCCTCACTGAGCTATATTGCTTCAGAGGTGTGCGGTGATACAGGTGTCTAATAGCCATGTAAGTGCTCTGCACTCCAGAAGAAACAGAATTTGCATAGAACATGGCCCTCTGCCTGCTACCTGTGAGAGATGTGCTTTCCAGAATTAAGGATGGAAGATGTTTCTACCTCCTAGGATTTTGTATCATACTTAAGTTCAAGATATTTAATCGCTTTAACTTCTTCATGAATATTGTATGCTTAGCAGAATTAGTTTACAGCATAACACTGAAAGGAAGGAGTTGTCAGACTTGGATAAAAGCAATTAGCCATCTACAAAGAAGCATAATATTGTGACTACAGATCGAGCTATATTTCAGTTTCATTTGGTGTAGTTCGAGTGGTGACCTGCAGAGCTCTTCCACCCTGACCCTCAGTGGTTTCTGTTTTAATTAATGGTCTTAAATTTGCCCCCTCATTTTCGGGGTAATAAATCTCTCAGCTTATCTCTTAATCCTTTGTTGGGTACAAAGGTCTGGCTGCTGATTTTGCCAGACTTGTAAATCCCTGTTCACTATCCGGAACAGAGCTAAGATCTGTCCGGCTGCAAGTCTCTTGTTCATTCCCCTCCTTTTCAGACCATGAGATTTTTCCTCGGTCCAAGGCATTTATTAGAGCCATGTGAAATCAGTGAGTGATGTTACGCTCATCAGCTAATTGGCTTTTTAAAGCTTCAATTTGCTTACGTTCCTCAACCAATTGTTCCTGGAGAGCCTTTACCAGATCTTGTGGGGATTCAGTCATTTCCCTTTCCAATTGTTTCTTAACATGTTTATCTTTCTGAGCTGCAGTCAGTGCTGCCCCTAATACAGCACACACTACTTTTTTCTTTTCCTTTGCCTGGTCGCGACCCTTTCAGCCCTGCAAGCATACTGATATAGCTCGTCACCGCCTCTGGATCCTGCCAGTTATCGTGGGCCCAAACCTCTACTAAAGGAGGACAAGCCTTATACTCCTTCAGCTTCTCAAAAATAGGGGAGCAGTCAAGCACCGACATTTCCTGGCCAGTCATGGCTTGCAACTGCTCGAACCTCTCCCGGCTTAGAGCTGAGAGGTCACTTCCCGATTCCCCCTGTCCTCATCGGATAGAGAATCAGTATCCCTCCGACCCTCTCTCAGCTTAGAGCTGAGGGGTCAATTCCCAGTTCTCCCTGTCCGAGTCTGTCGGACAGAGAATCACTATTTCACCAGACTTTCCGACACCAAAGGGGATCCCTCAAATCCCCAATTGGAGCAGACAACAAGCCTCAAAGTTCAAGCCTCTGACCCTCTCCCAGCTTAGAGCTGAGGGGTCAATTCACCAGACTTTCCGACCTG
>NW_020799142.1:14328333-14375317 GCF_003259725.1 Athene cunicularia | reverse complement strand
TCGTTAGCATATTGAGGGGTGTCAACTTTAATATGCATTTCGTGGATAATGAAGCAAAGTTCATTCACCGGACACATGGCCCTTGAAATCTGCCCAGGTGCCCCAGGGCAGAGCCGTCCCATCTCCACAGGGCTCTCTCCCCCAGCTACATCGGGCAGCCTTATCAGCTTCCGACTCCACAGAAAGCACCCTGTGACTCATGGTTTTATCTTGCGAGTGTTTGAGGCAAATCTTCAATCAGCCTCAACTTTTGCTTTCCCAGGCTGTTTGTCTTAGTTTTTCACAGGCCTGGTTGCTCGGCTCTCACACCTGTACACATTAATAATGGTGTACACTTTTGCCCAGTGCTAATTTACAAGGGAATACTTACAGAATGAACTAATGAAGAAAATGATATATCAATTAAGAACTTGTTTTACAACTGACTGCAGGCAGATCTTTGAAGCACTACTTTACTAACATGCCGCTACAAAAAGGTGGTGTGTATAAGAAGCATGTGATTTTTCTTCCCCAAAATAAGTTCATCACAGAAAGTATTAATGTAATTCCTATGCTTCTCTCCCCTCAACCTCACCAGCTAATGTTTCTGAAGGAATTGGAGAGAAGCAGGTGTGCTCTACTGAATGGTATGTCATGTATAGCAACTTGTATTTACACCAGTTTGTTCAGAGGTTTCTGGTGCTATACAGTAACATCTCTGACTAGTCAGCTGCCTTTGGACAGTTATGATGATTGTCCAGAATGGTCTTCAACTGAAAATGTGAACTGACAGATGCCGAACAACATTGTACCACCTGCCACTATGATTTTAAGAGGAATAGGGGAAGGGATTCAGCTTCATAATTAATAATTTCCCTTGCATGCAGGTGTTCATTTTTAATCTGTTTTGCTGGCTCTGAGATTTATGAACTGCACTGCACACAGCAGCTGCTGACATGGGCTGCGGACATCAAGTTGCTATGAAAGGCAGCACAAGGCTACATGAAGAAATACGAGAGGAAATTGAAATGGCAAGGCTTTGAAGATAGTTCAGAGCTGCCAGTAAGAGAGGGAACTGGGGGTGTTGATTGACAGCCGGCTGAACAGGAGCCAGCAGTGTGCCCAGGTGGCCAGGAAGGCCAATAGCATCCTGGCTTGTGTCAGCAATAGCGTGGCCAGCAGGGACAGGGAAGGGATCTGACCCCTGTACTGGCACTGGTGAGGCCGCCCCTCGATTCCTGTGTTCAGTTTTGGGCCCCTCACTACAAAAAGGACATGGAATGACTCGAGCATGTCCAGAGAAGGGCAACGGAGCTGGTGCAGGGTCTGGAGCACAGGTCGTACGGGGAGCGGCTGAGGGAACTGGGGGTGTTTAGTCTGGAGGAGGCTGAGGGGAGACCTCATCGCCCTCTACAGCTACCTGAAAGGGGGTTGTAGAGAGATGGGGGTGAGTCTCTTTAGCCTAGTAGAAAGTGACAGGACAAGAGGGAATGGCCTCAAGTTGCACCAGGGAAAGTTTAGACTGGATGTTAGGAAGCATTTCTTTCCAGAAGGGGTTGTTAGGCATTGGAATGGGCTGCCCAGGGAGGTGGTGGAGTCCCCATCCCTGGAGGGGTTTAAGAGTCAACATAGTGCTTATGGATCTGGTGTAGTTGAGAACTGTCAGTGTTAGGTTAACGGTTGGACTATATGATCTTCAAGGTCCTTTCCAACCTAGTTGATTCTGTGATTCTGTGAGGCTGGCTAGTAACTCCCACTCTGGAGGAAACCATAGCGTGTGCTTTTGCATTAGGGAAAAATAGGCCAGCAACTTGGAGAGAACATTGGTAATGGTAAACATGGGGTTTGTGTGCTGCTTATTAACAATATCCCTTCTGAATGTCTTTGTTGGTGACTGTTAGGCCACTTAGTGATCTTTCAAGTAAATGCAAAAAAAACCCCTTCAGTTGTAACTGAGGGAATGTATGGCTAGGGGATCTCTGAATTTTCAGGGTTCCCAGCTGCTGAGAGCAATCCAATTCTCCTTTGAGTTACCTTTCCACAGTATGCATTACAGCAAGGTTGCTTATGAGGGATGGGCTCTGTGGGTGAGAGGTCTGCTGTGCAAACCCCTTGGATGGCTGCTTCTCCAAATGAGATTTGCAGGATGTGGGTTAGAGGTTTCATAGTGCATCAGTTCACTTCTGGGAAGGAGCTGTGACTTGCAGGGAGGAGGAGACTTTTCCTTAGCCTTGTGGTCTGACCTCCCAAGCAACAGGCAAGGCTAGCCACATTGTGCACCCACCACTTGAGAGCTCAGCTGACATGCCTTTTGGGTCCTTCTTAGGTGGCATATCTCTCAAAAACTAAGATAAAGATGTAATTTCTCTCCCCAGAAGATCTGAATTCAAGATATGCCTGTTTCTCAGCAACTCATGCTCAGAAGTCCTGAAATGGAACTTTTGAAATATTTGTTTTAAGGAGAAAAAGACTGTGAGGTGGCAGGTCCATGTGTGGTGGGTGTGAGGCTTTGGAGGGAGGGACTTCTGGTGGAGCAGCTTGGTGGTATGAGTCCCTGATGCAAGTGCTGTGAGGTGGCAGGAAGGACAGTGTGTGGCATGACCACATGTTTTGCAATAGGCAGGCATAGTTTCTCTTTACTTCTGTCCTGCTAAACTGGTCCTCTTCAGCCAATAAAGTTGGTTGGGGTTTTTTTGTTTTTTGTTTTTTTTTTGCTTGCTGCTGATGTGAAGTCCCTCCTTGTCCTTCGTAAAAGATGGTACCAAGAAGCAGCCAAGTGAATTGCTGCTGTGTAGCAGGATCCTTCCTTTAACATGGTTTTATGCAGTATGTTATTTTTCAATTAAATTCCAGTATTATTAGTTTAATTTGAAGTCTTTTCAGATTTTTTCTTCTGCTAAAGTACTGAAAATAATTAGAATGAAGCCATCAACAAGAAAATGTTCCGTTTGGTTCATGAAAAACATTTTGGGAAATACATTTTCATCATTCATTTGGAATGGACAGGATTATTTTACAGCTTTGCATATAAAATGCATCCATTTACTGTATAAATGTAGTGGCAAGACGTGATTAGATACATGAGTGAGAAGCTGCAAATGAGCCAGTTATTTAATCATCTATTCTTAGCAAAATTCTTCCAATATAAGGAAGAGCACAACTTTTCACACATGCAATTGAAAGGGAAGTTTATAGATAAATGTAGCTGAACTGTCAGTCTAAAAATTTATCTTATGATTACCTAAATCTTAATGTTGGAAGAGAAAACCTAGGAGAAAAATAAAGCTTTTCTGAGGGTTTTTCCTTTCCTCTCTACTGCAAATCTTATGCTGGCTGATTAGAAGTCAGCCATTATGTGGTATTTCATGCTCTCTTCAAGTGCATATATTATTATTATGACACTAAAAATAAGTTTACCCATGCCTGCTGTTTCAGCTTGCCTTAAAGGCAGATCAGAGACATCCAGACAAATATTTCTCAGAAGATCATGTCTTCTCTCAAGTGATCAACTAGAAAAAAAAAATTCACCTACCATTATAATTATATATATATATATATATATATATGGAGAAGATTGGACAACTGTGTATAGTGATTTGGCAAAGATGCATACAAGAATCCAGTCTTCTCACCAATGATGCAATGAGTGGCACCAAAAATAGAATTTTAAACGTAAAAGTATATGAGCAAGTAAAGTAGCTAAGTAAACATGATTTTCCTTTATAATGAGAGCAGTAAGGGAAAATGTGGATTTGTGGTATCAGGCTGAATAGAGGGAAACTATGATTGCGGAAGCAGAGTCCTGCAGTTTTAGTCAAGAAGTGAAATGGAACAACTCCTCTAATTAATACAAGGTGCCCAGTTTCATGTGCTGTCTTACAGATCATTCAGGTAGATTCTGTCACTTGAGGAAAAGTCCTACTTTTATGGTCATGGCTATTATTTCCACTATCTTAAATTGTCCTGAAGGTAGGATGCAAATATAAACCCTATTTTCAGTTTTCTAAGTTGGAGAAATAGATTCCATTTGACAGAAGTCATAAATTTAAGTTATGGATAAGCCAGTACATTTGGAATAGTATCGCTTTCAGTATTGCCTGTGACATCTCATTAATGTTGAGAACCACTTGCATACGCACATATGTATCTGCTTCCCTACTTTCCACTGAGTTAGCTTAAAACTGTAGATGCATTTTCTACGCTAGCAATGGTTATGATATGTAATTTTACAATGAATTAAACTTTGTCTATTGTCCCTTTTCCTGAACACCTTAGGTTTAATATTTTATGGAAAGAAAAAATGTGGGCTTCTCTCAAGTTTAAAGAATGCAAAGCAAAGACAAAGAGAAGAAAATGCTGAAGAAATACAGATATTCTTTGATGATTTTAGGTTATTTCTAAATAGGCCTTTTGATTTTGGGTATGTTATTTTGCTCACATGGTAGTATATTTTTAACATTTTTAGGAAATTCACAAAAAATTTCCAAACAAAAATATATTGAAATATAAGAAGAAACACCGAAGTTTTCTTAATTTTCTACAATGTCAGCAATGTGAATTTTTATTATTGAAAGTAGCTTAATCCTATAAAAGCCTTTCATGCTGTCATTGCTACTGGCATGAAATGATCTACATGGTCTAATTTTGCTCTTGTAAAAGTTAACAAGAGTTGTTGCTAGTTAGTAATGATATATTTTTCTCTTCTGGAACAACATTCCTCCCTTGTTTGCTGTAGTATCCCAAAATTTTATAAAAGTGAACTTTAAAGTTAAAAATACGATAGCAAACATTCACAGAAATAAGTAAATTAACAATTATAATATGGAAGGCTAAGAAATGGTGTAAAATATAGAAATGGAAGTTCTTTAAAGCCATTTTTACTTTTTTCAAATTGAGCAGAGTTATAATTTTGACAAAACATTTTGAAATTTCCAAACAAATCCTTTTGAATCAATACAAACAATTCTGTTTCATCAGAAGTATTGAAAATTTGTTTTCTATTTTATTCAAAGTTGCTGTTTTGTTTTGGTTTTTAATTTAATATGTTAACATTGTCAGTGAAGTTAAATGGGAGTGGTTTAAAGGGCCAGAATTTCCTAACAATTTTAAGATGTTTGTGAAAACCTGCCCTGTGCTGTCTGGCTGTAATGCTGTAGTAGATCTGCCCAAGAGCTGAAGCAGGTGAAACAGGGATGGCAATGTTGCATCTGGTACATGAGTTTGCAAAATCAGATTCTTGATGTATTGCAAATAATTATAAAGGCATTTAATAATTGTTTCACTTTAAATGGTGTTAATTTCTCAAGCTGTGAGACTTGTCATTTATCACTATGAGCAAAATGAGAGCATATTTTTCATCTTAGATGAGAATTTTCATTTTTCTGGTCTCCATATTCTGAATATATTTAGAATCCTCAAAACAAAGTTCTGCTTGTTAGTGGAAACATGAACTTGTCTCTGAATGAGTAGCATAATATTGAAAACAAAATGATTAAACATTTTCAACTGTTTGACCTCAATGCTTATACTCATTGGTTAGCACTGCCGTTTTCATCTGCAGTTGTACTGCTATTGTATCCCATGCTGTCCTGCAGTATTCTTCATCTGCAAACAAGCATGCGTGTCCCATGGATTTTCTGCACTGCCTGACTACTGTTTGGCTGTGGTACTTTGACTGCTTCTTGCAGTGAGAAAGCAAACCTTATACCTCGTATAATTAATTTTCTCATTTGATTTCCTCTCCTTCTTGCTCAGTAAATGAAACTGCTGCTCCAAAAGATATTGGTAAAAATTTAATATAGATTTGGGTCCTGATATTGCTAGGCAGAGCTGCCATTTATTCAAAACTGGTAAGGGAGAACTGCCTGCTTGTTTAATTTGGGCTGTTTTCTTCCTCATGTTATACAGGAGATAATTTGAATGACGGGTTCACTAGACATGGGAAGGAAGGTACTGTAGATAACACTGTGGATGATGCTTTGTCATAGCAGCTCTCTCTGGAAAGGCACCTGGCAAATACCCCAGCACACACAGTGCCTGAACTCTGCTGTGGGTTGAATCACCCCTTCTGTCCCTTTCTTACAGCTGCACATGACATTTGCTAGCCTCATGCTTAACCCATGGGTTTATGTTTTATGTTCCTCTGGCATCTCTTGGCACCTTTGTGCATATCCAGTGTGTCTCCATTATGTTTTTCTCACTTCCTAAAGTCTTCCCTAGATTTGTGCATTCTTCATAACTTCAAAATGCACTTGCTCCTTGTTTCCTGGAGAGCTTTCAAAAATGTAAAGCTGAACTTTTTTGGAGGTTTTTAATCTCTGATAACTATTTTTAGTACACTGAACTATTGAGATAAACACTGCACTGAGTGGTGAAAGTGGGAGCGTAGTCATTTAAAATGGGTTCACTGAGGGGCTGCCTAAGGCTGGTATGTGCAGGGAGCAGGGCTTGTCTCTGGGCACTGTCAATTGAATTTACAGGAATGACTATGAATGCGGTAAGGAAGATCATGACTGCTTGCTCTGGGGGTTGTGCTGCATCTCTTTTTTTTTTTTTTCTTGAATTGTGCCATTCAACTACCCTGCCACTGCTGCTGGAGGGGAGGGTGTGTTGCCCAGGTTCCATTCAAACAGGCAGGTTTTTTCATTAATATGGAGGCTGAACTGCTATTACCCCATAATCTCTGAGTACTCGGGTACCTTGTGACATGCATAGCTTTGACAAAGCTCTTTGTAATTGAGGGATTGGTTACTATGGAATACTTTAGGCTTGTAGTGCTCTGACATAAGGGAATACAACGTTTAGCTAACTCTGCATGAAAACTTTCAAAATCCTTTTTATATTAAACTTTAAAATTTTATATTTCACATTATAAATCCATTTAACAAAGGAAGATTAGAGTTTTAATAGCCTTCAGTAGTAAATCTGCAGCATAAATCATACATATTTAGCTCTTGTACATGACTGCGATGTTGAGGTTAACAGGAATTGCAAGTAAGACTTCTCTGAAATTGATTCCCCATGCCCTGATTCATCAGTGTCTTACTCTGCCTCACTACTCAGTAGTATCTGCTAGGTGTGACCACAGTTGTTGATCACCTGTACTTAAAGGGCTAAAAACTTGCCTTTTCTTATGTTATTATGAAAATCAACATAGCCATGGGCTTTGTTCTGCAGAGAAACTGATTTTTTTGAGCATGCCTGGATATCTGCAGTCCTGAGAGCACATGGTGTGGTGTGAGGAACCAGAGCAGGAGAACCAGACCTGAAAAGGAGCATGACTGGTTCATACCACTATCCATCTGCTACACAACACTGTTAAAAACCTCCAGGTGGTTAAAAAGGACTTACATTTTTGGCAGATTTACAGTTTAGAATCTGCAGCAGGGTGAATGAAAGCAAGGTAAAGAATGGGGTTTCTTTAGCATTGTTCTTGTTACTGGATAGGATTCAGCTGCTGCTGGGATGTTTGGTTGCAACAGAGCCTTGTTATGATTGTTGCTACACAGGCGCTTTGAAAAAATTCAAAGCAGCTTTTTTCAGGCACTCCCTGAAGCCACGGGAAATTCCTGTATCCAGAGCATCCTCTGGCAAAGGGGCTCCACACATCTACGTATGACCAGTTTCATAAGCTGTCTCCTTTTGCTGGTTTTGAACCTGGCTCCAGCCACCTTTGTTTGATGGCCTGTGTTTATTTACATTTAGCAGAGGAAACAATCAGTCCCTATCCACTGTTATGTTGTGGTTTAAGCCTGTTGGCAACTGAACACCATGCAGCTGCTTGCTCACTCCTTCCCCCCAGCCAAAGGGGTGAGGAGGAGAATAAAAAAAAAAAAAACAAACAAAAAAAAAAGGTAAAACTCGAGTTGAGTTTAATAATTGAAATAAAAGATAATAACAGTGATAATAACAGTAATGAAAAGGGAGATAACAAAAAGAGGGAGAAATAAAAACCTAAGAAATACAAGTGATGCACAGTGCAATTGCTCACTACCCATTGATGCCCAGCCAGTTGCCCAGCAATGACTGGCTCCTCCTGGCCCACTCCTCCCAGTTTATGTACTGAGCATGATGTTTTGTGGTATGAAATATCCCTTTGGTTAGTTCAGGTCAGCTCTCCTGGCCATGCTTCCTCCCAGCTTCTTGTGTACCTACTTGCTGGCTGACCGTGGGAAACTGAAAAGTCCCTGACTCAAGATAAGCACTACTTAGCAACAACTAAAACATCAGTGTGTTTCAAACATCGTTCTCATACTAAATCTAAACCACAGCACTGTACCAGCTAGTAGAAAGAAAATTAACTCTATCCCAGTTAAAACCAGGGCACATGAAAATGATGATTTTTTTAAGCCTCTATCATCTCTCTTAAGCATACTCTTTTTTTCAGGCTGTCTAAATTTAGTCTGCTTAACCATTTCTCTCATGAAAGCCACTCTGTAGTTTTGAGCACCTATGTTTGAAATTTTTCCAGTTCTAATGCCTAACATATAAAACTGCAGAAGGAGAAATGGCAATGTAAAATTCTTGTCAGTATCTTACACAATCTCATGCTTTGTGATAAGGACAGCAAAGGCAAATCTGCTTCTTTTGCTCCTCACCTGTATTGGCTCAAGATGGGAATATTTTCTTTTTGTCTTCTACAAGGCTTAGGAGAACTTTCAGTCAATGTTATATGAACTTTCCAATAAACCCTTTCTCTTCTCTCTTTCTGCAGCTACTTTTCCTGGTTTTCTTCCCATTTTGGAAAGCTTACATTTTTTAAGTTGTTCCTTAGAGAGGCTATTATATCAGTTTTCCTTGTGGTAGGCAGATTCTTTATGTGTTTCATTTTTGCTAACTCTGTAAAGCTTTAATCTGTTTTCCATTTATGCTTTTCCTTTCTTACTTCTTTCTGAGTTTTAATTTGTCTTCATCTTCCTTTTTCTAGATGTTTCCTCCATAGACAGACATATAATATCTCTGATAATTAATGGCAGCTCATCACTCATCTTCATCACAGTCCTGTATAAATCTTGTGAGAAAAGCCAGGGTAACCATAAAATCGCTCACCTTATAAACTTTGCAGTATGACTGTTGATTGATATATCCCTTTGTCATTAATAATCACTGACGATGTAATTTAAAATTTGACCTATAACAACCTAGCAAGGAATAGGGAGGAGGACTTTATTTTTATTAACCCAGTCAGAAAACCCTCAGCTAACAGACTGAGATGTTTGGGATAACAGCCTTGGAAACTTGTCCTGTTTCTCGATAAAAGCAGAATTGTTTGCCTAGGCTTAATTTAATGCTGTAGATGTCAACAAAGTGGATGGGCCTCATGTGATGCGCTGCATGGTGCAGGCATGCATTTCATTGGTGTTCTGGTGTATCTGTAGAAATAACTGTTGTGTGAAACAGGAGGATGGGCAAAAGGCATTACCTTTGCATCATGTATAGAACAGACAATTTTGCAGTGTGTTAATATGTTTTAGTCTATAACATTGCAACATACATGTGATTCTCAATATGAAAATAGCCAGTGGAAAAGTACTACTGAACTGTGTAGCTTCTCTTATGTTGTATTCTAGCTTGATATAACTGTATCTCTGTTACACTGCATATATTGGATTCTGACTTGGTAAAATGAGGAATAGTTGTAATGTCCATACCATGAAGCACAGTAAGTCAATCTCCATGTACACCTCAGTTTTTACACCTATAACTAGTTTTTTTGGCTTTGCCTGATCTTCACTTCAAACAAAAGAAATTTAAAACCTGGATTTTCATAGGGAAAACAAAGCCAAGAGCAGTCCAAGATGCAGCTGTGAATTCTGGGCACTGGATTAATGGGAACCTGAGCAAGGGCTGATTCCCTGGAGGAACTGAACTTGGCAATTGCTGTGGACAGTGTGAAAAATAACAGTGCTATGAGACAGAACAGATTAAGATTTAATATTCTCTCCCTTGTAAATTACTGTATCTTTGGGAACATAAGGATGTAATAAATGAAGGGCTTCAACGGGCATTGTAACTGAATTGCTGACACATTTTGGCATGCTGTTTGCAAAGCACACTTCAAAAAAAGTGCCTGTGTACCCTTGCAGTACAGTGGAGGTCTGCAGAGATTAAAGGGGTACATTGCTCTGGAAGGACCTTGGCTAAATATTTTTCTCCCCTCTAATCATAACTTTACAAAATAGAAGTATGTGTCCTTTAAAAATAGTTTATGTGCCTTGTCTTTGTTCAGTTACAAGGAAAGCAAAGTTTATAAATGGGAAAATGCTTTTGAACTTCAGATGGAGATGAGGGAAAAATTGTTACAACTCCTTGCACTGTGTTCTGTGTTACTGCTCTATTAGAAATCATCTATAATGTATGAAAATCTTTAATATCTCATAAGGTATGTATGTGTAAATCCTCCCTAAACATGTTCCTTACATCATGAATGTGTGAGAGGCTGAAATGTCATATGACTGTCTCAAAGCTTGCTTGTGTCTGTGCAAACCTCCAAGAGAAGCTGCTGCAGCCTGTGAATTGGTCTGAGGAGTGTCTCCCAGAGAAGCGGGAGTGTGTTGAAGGATGCACCCCCCCACGTCCTTGTAGTTGCGTTGTCCGGACTATTTAGACAAGCCTCAAAGGGGCAGAGGTGTGCTGAGCTGGCCCCATCCTGGAGCCGTTTGTGGATCCATTCTGTAGGCCAGACCCCATGCATGCATTGCTAATGAACTGACAAGAAGCAAACGTTCCTGTCCTGAAGCCAGATGCAACAAAATCTGTGGGACCAGAGAAAACTAAAGGTGAGCAGATGTGCTAATATGGTGAACTTAAAAAGGCAGCAGAAAATTTTGCTCAGTGTGCATCCACCATTGAAGCCAGATCGTGTGCACCCACCACCAAAGAACTGAAGACTGAGGACCAACCGGACACTGCTGGATCCATGGTGGTGACTATTCTTGCAGCCCTATCCCACATCCTTGCTTTATTTCTGTCTTTTCACAGAATCACAGAATCATCTAGGTTGGAAAGGACCCTGGAGATCATCTAGCCCAACCGTTTGCCTAGCACTGTTCCCATTTTCCTTCCATTCTGTCCTATTGCTACCCCTCTTCCCTTTATAATAATAAAAACCTGGTTTGGGTATAGGGCATTGGACCTCATTTGTGCCTTAGTCTCCGTCTTGGGATCACATCAAAACCTCCCCAACACTGGACTGGGACAGAAGGCAGTTCCCCTGCATCTTGCATTACATATGCAATATTATGAAAATTGTGTGTGTTAAAGATGTCATTTTCCAGCAGAGACGTTCATCTCTACATAAAACATTTTGGATCCTGATTGCTTTAGATTCCCAGGAAACAGTGTCCAACTAAACCATATTAGATAAAAAACAAATGAGGCTCATGGCACTACACAAGGTTTGTATGGATCCTTGAATGTATAAGATGAGCATATCTACCACTGTATTCATAAGTTGTTGAGTCAGTGTGTTCCTCTGAGCTAGCTTATGTTGTAGTATCTCCACTTAGGTGGTGCTCAGAGATGAGTAGGTTTTAACCATGTTTCTCCTCCTCAGTTCTCTGGAGTGGATGCTGTGGAGCTTATCCCTTTTTCAGAAATGTGGTGTGCCTGTGCAGGAGCAGACTGTACATGGATATTGGCTATTAAATGCAGATAAATCTATTAAGGTAGCACAAGATACTTAAAAGCTCAGGAACTGCAGTAGGGTTTGCATTAAGCACATGTTCTGGTTTTGGTCAGGATAGAGTTAACTTTCCTTGGGTTGAGAGGCAGCACAGCTAGAGGGCCGGGCCCAGATCAATCATTGGAGTATTCCATATCATGTGACATCATGCTCAGTTTATAGGTGGATGTGGGCTGTCTCATGCCCCGTTTTGGTTTCTGGGTCAGATTTTCTGGTGCAGTCAGAATCGCTGCTCGTGGCAGGCTGTGTACTGGTCACCACTCGGTGAGCCACTGCTGCATTTTACCTGTTTTGGACTTACTAATGTTACTGCTGGTTTTACTAATTTTTTTTTTTTTTTTAATTCAACCTATGACTGCCTTCTTTTGTCCCTCCCCTATTTCACCGGGGAAGGGGAGAGGGGAAAGCAAACAACTGGCCACATAGCAATTGGCTACCAGCTGAGTTCAAACCAGAACAGCACGTTATACAGTATGCAGTGATCAGCAGAGGTATCCAGCTTCCAGCTTGACTCAGGAATGGAGAATGTGTATGCAGCATAGTTAAGCTTTCTATGGAAGTAATCTTTCAATCTGATGTTTTTATAATTTATTTTCAGAGTTTTGTAGTTTTGTACTTAAGCTAGCAGTCTTTCAGCAATGGTCTGAGAAGGATATGAGAAAAGCAGGGCTGCTGGGAGAGGAAATATTCTTTGTGGATTGATGGTGCTGTTGGAAAAATTGGCTAAACTGTTTTCCATTCAGACCCCCTTCAGATCTGAAGCAAGAGGAAAATTTCAAATAACTCTGATGAACGAATGCGTGAATGTGGGTTTTTTTATATACTAAACATCATAATACTGCAAATATTTATCTTTGAAAATCCCACATTCTAATAGTTCTTCCAGACAAAGGCACCATTTTACTCAGGTCTTGTGCAAACCTACATTTGGTTCCAGCAAGCACTATTTCAGATAATTAAACTTTACAAAACTGCATCCCATGATAAAATCCAGCTGAAAAAATTAGAGAATTAAAATATTTAGACATCTACTAGGATTTGAAAAAAATGACCATAATAAACTTCAGACTGTAGCATAGGTGAGTGGTATATAATTTATGGGTTTAACAAAAATATCAGTTGTCATACCATATCTTAAGAGGACAGACTGACATTTTCAGGTCTGATAAAGTAATTAGAAAAATGCTTATATTACCTTTTTATATTTAATGAGGATTTTTGAGTCAGTGAAATTAATGTCTTTATGTTTCTAATATGAAAATTGCAAACAAGGGAATGATTTTTTGTCTGACAAAGAAAGTTACTCAATTTGTCTCTTGCTGAGCCATCCCCTATTTTCAGAATTCCTCTTGAATTTAATCAAAACTGAGGTTTAGAAAAAATTCAAGATGGTGCACTATACAAATTTCTGTAATTGCATTTTGAAGAGAGGTTTAAAAGAAGAGAGGATAGAAGATGGCAGATGGGGTTTCTAAAACAGTGAATTGCTTGGAGGAAAGTTTGGAAAGGTACATGAAGGAAGAAAATGTAAATTGGTTGGCTAGATTTATAGAATAGCCTTCTATAATAATGTTATGACAGATGGTATGTGGAGACTAGTTATCTAAGAAGTCCAATAAGAGCTCAATATTAGCATTAGTTTATCTTATATAAAATCTTTTATTAATGGTGTGAAAAATGACCAGGTAGGAAAGACACTTATAAACTCCTGAAGCATTGAAAGGCTTCTTTTCACATGAAAGTCATCAAATCCATAGGCTGCTTTCTTTCCTAAAAATGCACAGTTGATATTAAGAACCCACAGTTAATCTTTCAAGGGAATGCAATTAAAACTGTAATTTAACATTTCTCTTTTAAGCTCAGGAAGCTGTAGAACTGTCTTTCTAAATTAGGAATTAAGCTTTGCAACAGGTTGCCGTTAACCAGCTATACAGTGTCAGTGCATAAATATTTGAGAAGTAATCCTGTTCTTGAAAGAAGTAAGATTTCACCCAGGTTAATCCAGGATATAAATGTTTTAAAATACCTATTTCTCTGCTGAATACTCATTATTTGAAATTTATTATATAAGTCCTTTAATTCTCTTAAGCTGTGTTTAAAAACCAAGGCAAGCAATCAAGAAAGCAACCAAACAAGAATAAAATCCATTCTAATGACTAGTGAGAGGACATTTGTGTATGCAATACACTGATTCTGGGATGGGATTCTTAATTCATAAGCATTAAACACACAATTTTGCAATATTACAGAACCTTGTGCAATGCATACAATAAGTATTGCATTACAAAAGGCCTCAGATACAATGAGAGTAATTTTTAAAGGCAAAAGTGAAGTAAAACACAGTATCTGCAGACTTCTTTCCTGTAACACTGGATGCACACTAGTATAACCACAGTACAAACACCAAGGGAACTGTATAAACATCACATCTACTCTGCATTTTTTGAGAGAACATTTAATGCTATTTTATGGCAACTCTGGAGAAGTGGAGTTGTGATGGTTTAATACAGTCTCAACTGAGTACAGCAGTATTGCTGGCATTGCTCTGAGAATAATCTTCTAAATTACAGTCTTAGATTATGTCAGACAGCAAAAGTAGGGAAAGGATACAGTTTACTGCTGCGTATTCAAACACCAGGAGGATGCAAATCATCCTTTGATGCCCTGGTGAGCAGACATGTCCATTGTGGCTTGGAAGGAGCCTTTGACACCAGCCCATATAAACTGTCTTTCCACCACAGCTGCTGAGGTCACCAGTACCGGTGGCTGCTGGCTGAAGTGCCTTCACCATGTCCATTCTCTGTACTCTGCACAGGGCACTTTCTTTGCAATTAAGACATGCTTTGTGCTGAAGCTCTGAGCGTTTTAAGTGATGAGATAAGGAGAGGAATTGTCATTTGTCATATCTTATGATCCTGTCACTTTGTGATCCACTTCTGGGTCCTGTCACTTGGCATGTGCAGCTCTAAAGAAACAAAGTGGTCTCGTTCAGTACCACAAACCAATTAATCTACCGCATCCCATGGATCTCTGTATGCAGCAGGGAGTATGGGTGGATAATAGTTTCCAGATTATGAAAACTAATGAGGAGGCCTTTTTAGCAGTTTTTATTTTTCTGAATCCTCAAGGATTTTAAGAGGTTGAAAAGTTGTGGCATTTCTGGCTGTATTGATGATCATATGCATGCAAACCTCTTTGGTCTTTGCAATATTACTGACTGCTGAGAGCTGTTTATTGCTGCAGGGTGCAGGAAGGTGTAAAGAGTCCTCATCAGGTGAAGTTGCACAGTAAAGGGGTAGTCATTCTCCATAACCTGGGTTATAACTGAGTTTTACTGATTCCACAAAGTAAGAGTTTTTTTTTTTTTTCTGGTTTTGAATAAATAGGGAGATTCTATGGAGATGCACAGTAACATGCAATTTTTAAGTAGAGAGTGCTTTTAGTCATTTTGGTCACTTTTGTATATTGCTTCATCCTTTTTATGTTCCTTAGAATGAATTTGTGTGTGACAAGAGTCAAAACTATGAAGTTATCCACTGAATAGTTTTATAGAAAATGTTATGCCATATACATCAGATAGTAATTTCAAAACCACATTGCATTCCTAGTATGTTTCTGCAAAAGGAGTGCTTGAGGAGAAGAACAATTAAAATGAATGCTATTCTATGTTCTAAATGGCACCTGTGCATGTGTTGGGATGTTGTGTCTCTATTGGGTTGAAATGGTGTACCAAAAAAGATGCATATATGTCTTGATTTTAGTGCTGCTGGGATGATTTCTCTCTTGGTACCCTGTCGTAATAAAAATAGCCTTCAACATTTTCCATAAAGAAAGTGCAGATAGAGAATCCAGGAATAAGGATTTCCTTCCTAAAGTTGAAATGTTCTTTGTGGCACTATAGAAGCAAAAAGCTCCATGACATAAGACAATCATCGGGTAGAGTCAGGAGGACATCTTTTTCTTTTATGGTATGCTATTCTTCTCTTGAGAGGGTTGTAGAAGTGTCATGCCTTCCACTGAAGCACCTGACATAAGCCACTCTAGGGAAAAGAAGTACGAGAGGGAGTCTTAGGTGACCTCTCCTATAAGAGAGCCTATGATATGAAATGCTGAAAAAGTTTTCTATCAATGAACATGAAATTTCAGCTTTAAGGAGTAAGCCTTTGAAAGACTAGACGAGGGCATTGTAATTTTACAGAGTATATTCAGAGAAAATATTTTATTGACAGCACTGATGATCAATTCTGATGGGATGTTAAAGGCTTTATTATGTTTTCATTAAAGAGTATCAAATTTTATTTAGTTTCTATAAGAACAGGATTAGATTTTAACTGGTTTTGCACTGAATATTATGGAACATGTTAGCCATCTGCTTTTGCTCTTTTTTGCTCTAAACTGACTACTTCAACTACTCAATTGCTCGACTATTCAACAAATATTTATCAAACAATTGGTATATTCCAGTTGCATTTCAGAGGTTAACAATTTACCAGTATTCTTCTGAATTTTCTAGGTTAAAATATTTCTAGTGAGGCATCCCTTAGGCCCTCATCTAGTTTTACTGAGTAGTCATAAAATGGAGGGAGTCTCCAACTGTAGTCATACATGCTCTTCAGCCTTAAACAAGTCTTGATTTTGTGTGGAGGGGTCAATTATCAATTAGTATGTACTTTGTCAAACGTGAGGTTTCCTAATAAGCCTTTCTAACCTGAAAACATGACTGTTGAGCTCCTTGTAGATATTATGCTCTTTGTTTTGCCTCATTAGTAAAATTATATATTATCAAATGTGGAGAGCTGTTTATGGAAAAGAAGGGAATACATCTTCTATATTTTCTTTTCTATTGAAGTAGCTAATGGGAAAATCCGATCTTCAGGAGGCAATATGTTGTAAAATTTCCCTTTCTATCATTGACTTATTTGGTCACTTTGGCAAAAGCTGTCTTAACATTTAGGTGATTGTTGAAGATAACGTCGGGTTATTTTGCTAGGTCTGTCTAAAAAACAAAATACCTTCACTTGGTGCACAGGAGGGCTAGTGCAGGTCCTGCAACTTGGGATGCCATGTAGAGAAGTGTTAATGAGAGTCTGCATCCTTAGTAAGTGTGTATCACACCTTTTTAGTGTACTGCACTGAAGAAAGTATATGGGACTTTGTGCTGAAGAGGTCTTGCGTTTCTCAACCATCTTCATAACTGTCAGTAGAAGGATTCTCAAATAACTTCAGTGTCAGGAGGCACTGAGTGCATGAACATTTCTACAGAGTAATGATATGGATTTTTTCATAGACGGCTCTCTAAGAAAGTTGTACTGTTCTCATAGTAGGCTGTAAGTCTTCAGAGGGAAAGCATTAAACAAGTTATTTCTCCACCATTTTGATCTGAACGCTATATGGAATTTTTTCTTCACTTTGTATCAGGGAGGGAGCAGACCCACAATGAAAACAGTGGTGGGTCAGTGCAGAAGGAGATATCATCCTGCAACAGGAATTTAACTCCAACCTAAACCAAATGAGCTGTTCTTCACCCTAAAAGATACACACTTCTGTGACTGAAAGACGCTGTGAGATTAAAAAAAAAACAAACAAAAAACCAACACACACCCCCACACACACCCCCAAATCCTACATAAAGAAATCTTGTGGACTGAACAGAAAAATATGTTCCTGAAGTTCTGAATCGTGAAGTGTGAACACCTTTTGACGTCACACAGCCAAGTACAAATTTCTTGAAATAGCTAACAAGCAAACAAAACCCACAGTGAAAATCATCACTGCTTCCTGTTCCTTTTCTGCTAGGTTGAGATGAATCTGCTTATTGAGAAACTTTTATGGATTACAGCCATTTGTGCACTGTTGGATGCTCTACCTAAATATGTAAATACATTTCAAAATTATTTGCTACCTCTTTTCCCTTTTATCTCCTGTAACTCTCTTGCAAAAGGTTGATAGAAGTGGTCACCTTGTTCATTCATTGCAGAACATTTCTAAAACTTGTTGTCAGAGTTTCTTCACTTAAGCAGTGAGCAGCTAAAACTAACAGTGAGGGAAATCACCCTGGCTGGGAAACTGTGAATGACAGCTGGTCAATACACCTAACAGAAGCGTGTTTTCCAGACAGAGATTTTTCTAGTCTCCACCTGTCATAGAAGATAAATATTCAGATTTTTTTCCTGAAGATTTATATGCAAACAGAGGGTACTTGAAGTCTAGCTCTGTTTTAATTAATTTTCCTCTTTATTGAGACAAATGTTTCTCTGGGATACACGAGGTGTGTGCTATAGCAGTGTTGCAAACCTCTGAGTGGGCTGGGTGATGCTGCGGGGTCTGTGGGGTCTGTGGGTTACTCTCCATCATTTTCCCAAGTCTGTCTGCAGATGTGCCACAATGTTTGTCTGTTGTGCCAGACTGTCATGTACTGCTGTCAGCCACTGTGCCCAAGCTGGTGAATTCCTGTAGCTGTTTTACCATCTCTCTATCTGCTTTCTGACCTCCTCAAGATTCTCTGCCCCAGAGTATAGGCATGTGCATCATTTTCTGATACTCTTCCAGTAGTCTGCATTCATTCCTTGGCCTCTGTTTCACTGAGGTCATTTTATTCAGTGTTTGTATGATATTGGCAAAATGCTGTTCTGACTTCAGGCGAGTGGGATGCTACCATAATAGAGATATTTCTGCGAGGCAGAAAGAAACACGT
Source organism: Athene cunicularia (assembly GCF_003259725.1). Lineage (NCBI taxonomy): Eukaryota > Metazoa > Chordata > Aves > Strigiformes > Strigidae > Athene > Athene cunicularia. Next base: position 14,356,961 of record NW_020799142.1, on the reverse strand, counting down.
AAGATTTCAAGTTTGCTTTGAATTCCTTTCTCACTTATAAAACAGTGACTTGAAGATACTGATCCTGATATATGTGAGTACTTCTAAGTTACACATTCATTTCTCCTTTATTCCACTACAGGAGTAACTTACAAATAGTTCCACCATTTCATTTTTCTCATGTAAATTAGGCCATATGCAGCATATGGATCTGCAGGCAGGCTACAATAACATTTATTTTGTATCAACGAATAACACTTATTTGTGAATCAGCTCTCAGCTGTTATGTGCTAGTACATCTTCTGTGGATAGTTTCTTCCATGTTCAGTTAAGTCATTTGACTCTGAAATGGTTGCAACACTGCCTTTGAAGTCATCGGTGATGTAATATTAAATCTTCATCAGTATATGCTTTTGCCACCACACCTAAATCTCTCGTGTGACAGGGAGATGGAAGGTTTAATACTTATTCCTTAGTTTTAGCATATTTTTTGAAAGATAACCTTCCCCTTGCTACACTTTGTGAAAGGGGATGATCTTTCCATTACTTTAATGACATTTGATACTGCCTTCAAGTTTGTTGCACTCCAGTGATCACAAAACTTTCTCTCCAGGAGCAACTATCCTCGTTTTTGTTAATTGTTTGAATAAACTCTTTTAAAATCCACTCTCCTTTTAAACAAGAAGGGCATGTTTTTAAAATGCTATCCATTTTTCTTCATCCATATGGTGAAACATACCCCTGTTGATGTAGTTAAAGGGTACCTCTTCAGGTAGAAAGTGCAGGGATGTTCATTCCTAGGGTAAAATGTACCAGCTAAGTCAATAAATATCACATATGAAATATCAGTCACCAAAGTTTATTCAACCTTTGCTGGTACAGTCTGTGCCCCTACTGCATGTAATCTATTTCCTAAACCATTCGCTCTGTACCTTGAAATAGGAAGTGTTTTCCACATGACCTTATGAGCTGTGAGTTCACCCTGGCTCAGTCATTTTATTTGGGTTGATTTTCTTTTATTCTGCAGAACCCAGCACAAGGTCTATTTATCTCTCAGTCTTCCATTAGGGAGAAGAGGATGCCTGGGACCACCTCAGCCAAAGAATCCTGACATGGTCACAAGGTGAAAAACTCTAAGGAAGATGGGAATATGTATATGAGGACTATTCAGGGAAGTGTGTTTATTAGTAAATTAACCTGCCTTTCTCATGTCTGAGAGATTAGTCAGCATTGATGTTTATGCAATGCATGTTTTAAAAAGTGCTCACTCAGCTATATTTAGGTGGGTCTTTGGGTCCTTCACGCAAACAAGGGCTGCAAGCCGCAGCACTAAGTTCTGCATCAGCTCCATGTGCTGCTGCTATGGTCCGTGATTTCACTGATATGATGGTGTAACTGGAGTTCCAGGTGGCCACTCAGCAGCTGCCAGAAACAGAGATGTTTCTCAGAGGTGTCACTGATGTGAGGTGTGCCCTCAGAGGTGTGCCCTGATCACAGTGTGGAGGCTGCACGATGTCAGCTCAGAACAGATTTTAGTACTACCTTATTTGCCTTTTGACACCTGCTGAGAGGATGTCATGACTTGACTCGATCTATCAGCACAAGGCGTGTCAGAAACGAGCTAAGGGATCTGGTCCTTTTCATTAAATAAAAACTAAAATAAAAATAATTTATGGCAAGAGATGAAATACAATAGTGCTACTAGGAAAGACCTGGTGTGAATCAGGTATGGTCATCTACATTTATTACTTGACTAAGATGAAATTCGATTATAACTGGGGAGAAGCTAGACCATCGCAGAGGAATATGCTGTCCTGAAAGGACAAATGGTTTTGGTCACTCTTTCTCTGGTGACATACTCCTCCTATCCACACCATAGAAACCATCATCAGTAAGAACAAGGCACCTGTAAGGAAACATTAACAATCTGTGTGTAGATTCCTGTAGGCTCAGAAGCTGGTCCTGGGAGAATTCTGAAAGACAGATACAGAATCAGCCAAGGACTGGATTTTCCACAGGTGAGAACATACTTAAACATCCCTTTGTAAGGTATTTTAGCATTGTATCATTGGAAAGTTCTGAAATATGGTGAGCAGAACTGGATGCTAGTTTGATAAAGCTGAAGGGCTTATTAGGTTTCTTCAGATCCAGCAGAGTAAATAAATGGTATTGAGGACTCTTTTGTAAAGGTTTCTTTGTTCTGTTTTTCTAGGCAAATACATCCTCTGAACCTGGTGTTTCTGGTGTTTCTGGTGTTTGAGGCAGCTGTACTAAAGATTCCTAAAAAAAAAGCAATGACTTTTCATGAGTAAGGAGGTGTGAAGTATGTAGCGATGATGGTCTGTCACCACATAGAAAAGCAAATGAAAAACATTGTGTAGGAGCTATTAAATTTTCTTCATGTGACAGCTGTGTTCCTCTGGCATGCCATGTGGGTGAGTGGCCAGGTCCTCCAAACAGTCCTCTGTACTGAAGTATCCCAATTAAGACAGATGAAGGACTGGACCTCGAGTTGCATCCCTAGGCAGACAGATGACAGTCCACCCTCAGAGGGAGAGATGTCTTCAGGCAGTGGCACTGCAGTAGCCACTCTGTGATGCCAGGTCTGTAAGTCTGAATAGTGTCATCTCTCATGAGGCATCATGAGGTTTAGACCATGGAGGAAACAAAATTATCTAAAAGCACTGCTGAGTTTATTCTCTACTGGCTCTTTTCCAGCCAGTCGCTTGGATCTTCTTTTCATGTGAGATACCCACTATAACCTCTGTATCATTGCAAAACCCTTTATCCTTTGACAGCCTGACGTGCAGGACTGTGTGTGGCTTGGCTACCTTGTGGATGTTTTGTGTATTTCTAGGATGTGAAATAGAAATAAAGAGGGTATCAATAGGAATCTTTGAGGAATAATAGGCAGAGTTACTATAAAACTTTAATTTTCAAAAGAAAGGCTTTCAGTTTCCCTGTATGTAGGATATACTGCCATCCTTCTTTTGATTTTGGAAAGCATGCATTCCTCTGTATATCATCCAAAATGATGCTTTATAGCCTAGCCTCCTGTATTCAGGAGAATATCCACCTGCTGTTAAAGCAAATTCTGCATATGCCTGTATGGGGGTCACTGAAAAGTGCAGTGAACATTAAACTCCTACTAGGACACTAACATAACTTCTCTGAATCTTGTCAAAGAGATTTGAATTTGTAATTTATACCATGGAATTTCACTGTATACCAATTTCAACTAGTTCCAGTTGTGCATCTTCAGCAAATGCCATTTGCACATGTCTGTGAAACAGTGGCCAGAAGCAATCTCTCATGGGGCTGATCTCTGAAGAAATACAGAGGTGCCATGTCAAGGTTAGCGCTCCATTTTCTGTAAGATTCACTCATATTTAGACAGTTCTCACATTCTGGCTTTTTATACTTCTAATCTCCCTCAGCTGAATAGTTTCTCTTTATTGTATTGTATAAAATTCCAGAGTTAAATCCTTGGATACATAAATAGAAAATTACAGAATTCCCAAGCTGTTAATGTAAACAGAACTGAGAAAAATACTTCAGTGAATCACACAGGCACATAGACATTACACTTATTTACCACAGTCACTCTGAATTCTTATTTTGCTGTGTGAAGCAACTGGTGAATAACATGTTTTGCATTTTTTTAAAAATACCTAAACATATCATTCTCTTTCAAATGAAAAAATACAAAATGGATTATAATTATAAAATAGGTTATCAATTTTTAATGTAAAGAAGGAATTTAGTCAAACAGCTTTAGTTTCCAGTTATAGCGAATCTGTCATTTTTTATATTGTAAAAGGAATTATTTATAAGGGACTTCAAGACTCCTTTGTGAGAATGCACTCTTCAGTGAATGCAGCACACTATGAAGTTCAAACCAATGCATTTCTAATTCATACCACATGTCCCATGGACAGAGTATCATGATACTTAAAGTTAGTTCTGCATGGTATGCTTAGCTTCTTGAAAATAGTGTGTAATTTCATTATGAAGAAAGTTTTATTAGCACTTGATCACTGCAGTGATGTATTGGACAGTAAGTTCAAATTCTGTTATTCTCACATGAAAATCTTCATAGGGTTTGATCTCAGTAGTGAGATGGAGCAGTCTATTACTGTGGGTCTTACTGAAATTGTTCATCTTCTGCTGCTAGGCTGTGGAAGCTCTAAATGGTTGGGACTGAAACAGACCAGATAGCTTAGGGGACAGTTTATTTCTTGGTATTTGTCCAGATTCTGAATAGAGTTGCAGTTTGCCACTGGCTCATGCTGATGCTTAATTCTAGTTTATTTTACTGTAGTGAAGTTGCAAATATATTGTTTCTTTTAAAGCATGTCTAAGTAATAATAAATACGTTATTTCAGGCAGTAAAAAAAGGGATCCCTAGTGACAAGATTATGTTGCCTTTTATAAAATTTATGTTCTAAACCCAAGCTCTTCTTCAATAAGAGAAGGATGAGAGTACAACATTCCCAACATCATAGATTAATGCTTTTCTCTTGAGCATTAAATAATTTCCATTTAAAATATTTTATGTATGACATATAGATATTTGAGTTTATGTAAAACATACTGTAAATATTTGCAGGGGAGTAGTTGCAGCAATTTTCTTTGTCACAGAGTTTTTTCCCTCAGCATTGCTCTGCTAGCAACCCTGGGTCTTTAAACCAGCCAAGAATTAAAATTATTAAATCTACTGCAAATTATTCCAGATAATTAAATATCATGGTGAATCTTGATTATATTTTCCATCTATTGCCTAAACATCTGCTGGAGCAATGTACAAATAAACTGGTACCTGGGATGTTCAAGCTCCTATCCAAGTTGATAAAAGCCATCCTCATAAAGATGATCTAGACAGGAAAGTAAGTCTGACCATTTTGTAAGTAGGTTAGTTTTCCCTTCTGATGGAAATGGCTCAGCAGACTTTTTTTCTTTCTTGTTCCTCATTTCACAGAATCACAGAACCATCCAGGTTGAGAAAGACCCTTGGGATCATCGAGTCCAACCATCAGCCCGACTCTACAAAGTTCTCCCTTACACCACATCCCCCAACATCTCATCTAAACAGCCCTTAAACACATCCAGGGATGGCGACTCCACCACCTCCCTGGGCAGCCTATTCCACTGTCTGACCACTCTTTCTTGTGAAAAAGTTTTTCCTAATAAATTTCCTTCTCAATTGTGGCTTTCAGATGGAAGATTTCTTCCTATCCTTGATTCTTTTACAAAAAGCACAACTCCCCCCACCCCTAGAGCCCCAGACTCTAACTGTAGTGCAAGTGAGAAACCCCAGTTTTGTAGTGTTCACATGTAAAACATCATCACTGTGAACCCATTTGCAAAACTGGAACCTGAAAGGATTTTTCTGATGGTATGGCTGCATAGCAAGACGTTTCCCTGCACAGGAATAGTCTTTAACAATCATTCCACATTTTCTAGATCCCCTTCCTTGCTAATGTAAATTTGTGGATGCTGTGTTTATGAACATGGTTACCCGTTGCTTCAAGTCAGCTAATGTATCATTCTTCATTAATTCCAAGCTTTGTTTATCCATTTACTAGGAGCCATCGTGGAGGATATTGAGTGTTTAATACTGACAGCTACATAGGCAGATCTATTTGAGTCCAGTGAAGTTAGGGTAAGTTAAGTAACTGAAAGCCCATCCTGCCAATCTTTCCTTCAGCTCTTCAAATTGGTGGGTTTTACAATCATGCGTAGGAGAAAATAATTCTTTTTCTCTGATGTCCCATTATGTAAACTGCAAATAATTTAAAGTAAGAAAACAAATAACCTTTATAAATCTGGTTCATTATCTTTTTTTTTTTTTTTTTTTTTTTTTTTTTTCCCAAACCAGTACCTATTTGCACACAGCTCTTGGAGTGAAGAACTGTTTTCTCTGTCTGCCATGTACCTCAGTCACTCTTGTTTAAAAGAACCTACAATAGAAAGGTAAGAGAAGACAGAGAAGCTAGTCTGATTTTCTGGGAATGAAGCATGAAGCAGAAATAGTGTAACTTTTTTTCATATATGTATTCATGCTGCAGGGGTGAGCACAGTAAAAGGTTACCTATTATTAAACTGAATAAATGCAGAACTCAATATATTTATGTCACAGAAAAATTCCATTTGTATTTAAAATTAAAAATACTTGCATACATGGAGTATCATTTAAGATAAATAGATTTAATATTTATGCAAATGCACTTCAAATGTTCGTGGTGATGTATGATATATATCTTTAATACAAAAAAGCTTTTTGTTTTGTTGCCACTCTAAGGCAAAAAAAGCCTTTCACAATGTTTTAGTTTTTTTGCTATGACTGGAGAATGATGACTATGTTAAACCTGAACATCACTAATAAGCTAAGAGCAGACAAAATCAAGTATGTTTGCCGAAAACACCTTTTGGGAAAGATTTTGTACTGTAGCCAAATTCCCCTCCCCTTTTTTTCCTGCTCTTCAGTTTTTGCCTCAGTTCATGCCTGTGGCTCCTACAGGCATCTGTGTTCATTTCTGCTGGTTATTCAGGCTCTTGTTTTGGTGTGGTGTTTTGGTTTTTGTTTGTTTTTTTTTTTTGTTTGTTTTTTTTTTTGTTTTGTTTTTTGTTTTTTTTTTTGTGGGTGGGTGTTTTGTTTTTTTTTTTCCTATATTTTCCAGAGGCCAGAAGGTAAGTACAAGACTAAAGCAAGCTGAAAAATCAGTTGTGGGTTAAAAAGAAAAGAAGAATTTTAAGTGAGAATAGGTGAAGGTAGGTAAAACAGCAAAAGGGCAGTAAAAGAGCAAGGCAGATGGTGAACAGCAAGGAGAGCCAGGATGGGTGGGCAGCAAGTGAGGTGTGACCAAGAGATGAATTTTCACACTGTTCTTGCTTCACCAAACTGTGGGGAAGGGATTGCTGATCCATGTGTTAATCCTAGAGATGTTTCACCATTGGGTGCTCGCATGAATGAAGAGGGAGGAAATTCTGTCCTCCTCTGTTTTATCCGCTTGGAAAAATAACAGAAATTGACTCCCTATCTAAATGCTGTTTATCTGTTGCTCCTCTTACACCACAAGTAAACTCAAGATGCAAATGAGAATGTCAGCAATAAAAATTACACATTTCTTCTGACAATAAAAATGAATCAATGGCAAAATCTGAAAGGACAGAGGAAGAAGAGAAGATAATGGCTGTAGAAAGGAGAAATAATGCACTTGGGATTGGGGTATTTGCATACTACTTACATGGTTCCTGCTTTTCATTCCTGTCCTTATGGCAGACAAGCAGGGTTATTTGGTTTAAATCAACATATTTTATGAGCTTTCTCTTAGAAAAAAGTGAAGCCATGTCTACTGTAATTATGTGCCTTTATGTGTATTTTCTGTGGTTAAAGTAATACCACCTTGTGTTGTGGAAGAGCTTCCAGAAGAATGAAGCTTTTTCATTACATCTATTTTTATACAGAAAGAGAAACACAAGTTACTTCTAGTGCACTTCATACTAATGCATAAAGTGACTCTAGCTTTGTAACTGTTTATTGTAGTTTTAAAAAAAGTTCTGCTGTGAACCAATGGAGTTACATTGCCACGAAACTGGTTTGTTCCTCATGTCCAAGAACATTCTCTTGTCATCATTTGTGCCATTGAGTGCCATAAAAAGGGCAGAGACTTGCAGCAAACTACGGTGTTCAGCAGAAATGCACTGGCTTGCTGAAGCTGTTTGACATTTAGGAAGATCATAATGTGGTAATATATGAGCTAGGAGAACTTGTACCTATGAGAAGTGTTGTGAGTCACACCCCTCACCGCAAAAGAAAAAAAACAAAAAACCTCATTGTTACAGATCTAAGATTCTGCTGTTCTCTTGCTGCCAGAACAAAGCATAATTGTCTTGGGATTTGCCGACTTTACTGGTCAGCCTTGACTCTGTACAAGTGCTGTGAGGAACAAAGCCGTTTTGTTGGGAGTCTTTTCCTCCTCTGCTTGTTTAGGCTTTACGTGGTCTTTGCAGTAGAAGTCTGTATTACCTTATAGCATCTGTAAGGCTGAAATGATACCCCCTTATCAAAATTATGACAAAAATGCTTATATAATTCTATGAGAAACTGCGAGTATCTATAGGTGCCTGTTAATTTACTGAGTATTCAACTTGGCGTGTGATATAAATAGTTACTGTAAGTCAGTACCTTGTAAACTTCATGCCATGTAGCACGATGGGAGAAACATTCAGAAAGTTTCTTATGAGTCAAATAGAAGAATTGCTAAACTGGAAAGCTGTGGTTGCCCAAAGATTTCTGAGTGTGGGGCAAGTAAATGGGCTTCTCAGTTTAGCATGAAAGTGTGTCCTGAAACTAGCTAGCTTCATACTCCAAGTTGAGCAGACCACTGCCTTGTAAAACTGCTGGCATCACTTTTTTGTCATAGTGGGTAGTCCTTGAAATATGCTCCAGTATAGCCATAGGGCCTCCTCAGTTCTACTATCAGAAGGTTTTACATGGCAATATGGGTTCCCCTTTTTGTAGTCATTTATGTCAATACTGTAACAAAGACTAAATAATGCCTAACACACATATTGTTCCATTTCCAGAATACTAGATGTCTCTTTTTCTATTTTTTTTGTGTCTGTGTCCAGCAGCCTGTGCGATTTGTGATGACATATAGCAAAGCACAGCAGTTCACTCAGAGATACAACCTACAGGATGTGGAAGATACAGACATGCACACGACCAATATGATCAAGCAATGCCAATTTATTGAAGGTAAGCAAGCCCTTTTATAATGCTTTCTCCTGTGCACGTGAACGGTACGTGGTGCAATCCTTATGATTGGATAGTTAGTCCACGTGCTTCAAGCCTTCTTGTGACTGGATAATAAGAATGTCTTTCTCCGCCCAACCCATTTCCTGGAGTTGTTTGTTTGCTGAGTTCTTTGTTCTCCCTTCAGGGTGATGTCCTTGTCTTGTCCTTGCCGAGGCTGAGGCTCTTCTCAGTCTTGCTCACGTGCAGGAATGCTCACATGTTCATTATTTCACAGAAAGTCCTTTAGGATCCCTACATATCCCTCTTTTTGTTTTTGAGCCATCCAAATCCTTTCCATGCTCTTCTGCAATGACTGTCTAATACAATAAACTAAGCATGGCAAAATAATAACAAACATAACAATTACAACAATTCCCTCTTGTAACAACTTCTTCAACTATCCTGTGAACATAGTTAACTTTCCTATGTAACTTGGGCCCCTACTGGTTTGGAAGGGATTCCAATAAACACATTCAGAATGTATGAGCATTAGTCACTGTCAGAACCATTGCAAGGTTTAGGATTGTGAGTAGACCTTCTTTCCAAGGCCGCACCCAGCAAGATGGAACCCACCGTAAGCCATGATCTGTAAGCAAACACATATAACCTCTGCCAGTTAATTGTACTTTAACAGGTCTTTCCCCTTGACCAGTATTTAAGTTTTCGAACAAAACTGATGGTTGCTATGTGCCCATAGATTGTTCAACATCACCTTTTATTGCTAAACTGTGAATCATCATTGGTGGTTCTTCACGTTCTTCCGTAAGCCTCAAAAAATTTAAAACATATAAAACTTTGTTTAAGCGTTCCGTTGGCATCATACCTGACATTCCCCCTTTTTGTTTTTGAAGCATTTGCTTCAGAGTTTGATGAGCCCATTCAATGATTGCTTGTCCAGTGGGACAGTGTGGAATTCCTGTGCAGTGTTTGATGCCCCATAAGATACAGAAGCGTTGGAAGTGTCCAGAAATATATGCTGGACCATTGTCTGTTTTGATCTTTCTTGGCACTCCAAGTACAGCAAAAGAACTGTATAAATGTTTTTCAACATGTTTAGCTGTTTCTCCAGCATGAGCTGTAGCCCAAATAGTCATGGAGAAGGTATCAATAACAACATGTACGTACTTTAACCTACCAAATTCTGCTATATGAGTAACATCCATTTGCCATAATTGCAAAGCTGATAGGCCCTGTGGGTTAACTCCTGTTCCCAGGCCAAACCCTATTTTTTGACAGGATGGGCAAGAGGCGACAACGCCCTTTGCATCCGCAAACAGAATTTTAAATTGTTTACACAACATTTTTGCTGACTGATGCAAAAAATTGTGAGATTCTCTCGCTTGTGCAAACAAATTTGGAGAGGGTCCAGACCAAGCTGAAGCAACCAACTGATCAGCTAGTTCATTTCCATACCCCAATCCTTCTTTGGATTGGTGACTTCTGATGTGAGTAATAAAGTAGACAACGCTTCTCTGATCAAGAGTGTGAACTAGTTGTTGCAACAGTTTCCCTAAGTGTTCATTTTTTACTTCATTTGTCCTCAGTCAGTCTTTTTTACTACTATCATACATAGAGTGAATCAGACACTACATTTAATCCTAAATCTGTCCAGGAAAAAATGCCCACAAAACCGCTTGGAGTTCTAGCAAAACAATTTTATGTTCCTATGTCAAGGTTCTTTTACTATCAGCTTGAAAGGTAGTGTTCAATAATGGCATTAATGGCTCTAGATCATCATTGGTAATATCACATAAACTTCTAACCCATTGGATGTCTCTAATAATATTTTGGACCTCATTTAATAGGTCAGAGATCATGTAAAAGTCAGTATTTAATGTACTTTTCTGAGTTATCCGAGCTAACAAGTAATATGCTCACCGATATTATGGTTACATCCGCATTAGTATTTAAATGCCTGTCAGTTAAACAGATTCTTTAGCTTTAGTGAAGGCACATTTTACTAGAGGTTAACCTTGTGTTATTGTCTGAGCTCAAAATATTTGAGGAGTACCTGTTGATCTAAATCCTAAGTCACTGCAGCTTCTCAGCATACTATTAGCACAGCAATTTTTTACCTTTTTGTTACTGAACACAGCCTCCTGCTAGAGGAGATATTTCACTTAAGACACTTAAACCACTTAGCCCGAACAGCAGCACTGATGACCCAGCGGGCGGGCAGTAGGGCCCTCCACCGCTTTGTTCCTCCCCGGCCGCTCCCCTGGCGGGTCAGAGAACTCCGCACTGCAGCTGCAGCTGGGCTGCGTCTCACACACGAAGCACAATTGCTCATGGAAAACAATCACAAAACCACACAAAGAAGCCTCTTACACTTATTACTTACACAACATAAAATGACAAATATTACAAATATCAAAACACCGTTGGTCTGAACGGATTGGTAGCAGGTACTGGAACTGAATACTCAAGTGGTAGATCAGGAGCAGATGGTTGCGGTTCCGTGCCAGATGAAAAGGTATACGATCTGTGCTCCATCTTTTCCCCCCGTGCTGCAGCCAGTTTTTCTACAAGCTGCAGGAGTAAGGTTTCTGTGTCTGAGAGGCCGATTTGTGAGGGGGGCTCTGCTCTCCTTGCGGAGGCGGCCATACGCCAGTTCTGCCCACGTTCCCATCGCGCCCCACCCACTGCTGACTCTGGGGACTCCCCCGCTCTCCCCTCACTCTCCTCTCTCACGGCCCAGGTGCACTTCTGGCATCTCCAGCTCCCGCCTGCGCAGCCCCTGGTCCAGACCCCGCTGCCCGCTGCGGTCCTGGCGGCATGATCAATGAAGCAAACAGGTTTTTCAGCAGACCTAACGCAGCGGGATCTGCTAGTGGCGCAGGCACTGGAGGTGTCATATCAGGGTTAGAGGCTGCTCCTACAGCTGCAAAGGTGGAAGCAACAGCCGCGCAGTCGCCTACCACGCGGTCGCCACTCAGCTCCTGCATTGTCTCACGGATCAGCTTCCAGAGTGTGGGATAGCTGCTCACTTCTTCTGCTAGCCTTCCCCCCTCACTGATTGAGTCCCAAAGCTGTTTTCCTATGGATTCCAGGTAGATATCTCAAATGTGAGACCTGCACTGGAGATAAGTCCTCTTTCTTGACTCCATTTTACCAAGCCTTCCAGGGTGGACTTATCATATGTTATCCCTCTCATGGAGAGGATATTTTGGAGGATTTTCACCACTGCTGACTCGTTGTCAAGTGTGGACCCCATTCCTCCCTGGCCGCTACTTCCTCTCGCAAATCTTCCACCCAAATTACAGCGTGCTGCTTCTCACCTTCAGACTCCGGGGCAGAGTCTGGATCAGTTTCGACCGGCTTTCCATCCTAGATTGCACCTCCATTGAGTTCTCATTGAAGACTTGTGCCAATCTTCAGGTCCCTGTTCGGGCGCCACTTTGCAGGAAATATGACATACACACGACCAATTGATCAAGAAATGCCAATTTATTGAAGGTAAGCAAGCCCTTTTATAATGCTTTCTCCTGTGCACACAAACGGTACCTGATACCACTCCTTGTGATTGGATAGTTAGCTTCGTCCACGCGCTTCAAGCCTTCTTGCGATTGGATAATAAGAATGTCTTTTCTGCCCAACCCATTTCCTGGAGTTGTTTGTTTGCTGAGTTCTTTTTCCTCCCTTCTGGGCTATGTCCTTGTCATGTCCTTGCCAAGGCTGAGGCTTTCATCAGTCGTGCACTCATGCAGGATTGATCACGTGACCATTATCTCGCAGAAAGTCCTTTAGGATCCCTACAACAGGAAATGCATTTCCTCTTCTGAATGTTTGTATTTTTTATATATTTGTGCCCTTTGGGTTTTTGCATGCTTTGCTTGTACATTTTTAAGAGTTCTTTGAATCACTGGTTGGCTCCTCAAAAAAGTCATGAGAATAATTTGCCTGCTGGGACCTGCCCAGACTAAAAGAGCAATGGAGAAACAAGCATTAAAACCCACATCTAGGGATCTGTTCTCTATCCAGCTCCACCAAGGTGAACATCTTCCCTTGAGTTGCTAAGTATTTTTCTTTAAGCTTAGATTGAGCAGAAACTGAATGAAAACCTTATATTGAAATCATACACTAATGGAACAATTCTTTGGGGTCACCACCAACATAAGATTTTTTTTTTTTTTTAGTCAAGCTTTATTTTCTCTGAGGTTAACATCATTGGAGTCTAACAAGTGAAACCATGGCATCACAAAATCACAGATCACCTGTGTGTTGAAATGTCCAAGTATCTTTAGCATTAAACATAAGTGGAGCCATTCCTCCACTCTGCACACCAGCTGTTACCTTCCACTGTATTTGAGTCTCATTTGAGTGCACCTGCAATCCTGAATTGACTAATTTTCAGTATTCAGCACATTAATAATAATAATAATAAAAAAAACCCAAACAAAACACCACCACCCAACATAAAGAACCGAACACAAAGCAAAGATTTTACAAGAGATCAAATTCTGCAGTCTTTATCTGTGCTTCAGCAAGGGAGGTTCCCACATCAGCTAGAGAAACCTTTCAGAATAAATTATCTGGTAACGGTTTGTGCCTATATACAGCAACAATCCCACATCCAAATTTTCATCTGTTTTTAGATTTAATGAAATGAGAGTGTTACTTGAGCGAGGACATAATGATATTTCTTTTGCTCTTCTTTTGTGCTGCTTCTAAGAAATTTACAAATGAAAAAGCAATATTCTTTAGCTCTATATGTCTGCATTTATGCAATACTTATATTCAAAATACCATTGGGAAGTATTTAGAGAAGCAGCTCTAATTATCAGGCAGAAAGAAAAATATTAATGCCATCAGTCACTGATCTTGTGGCTCCATCATGTCCATATTTCTTGTGCAGAATTGTTACTGGGGCTAGCAGGGCTTAGGTGTGGAAAAAAATGTCACAAAGAATACTCCCAGTGTGGGATAAGGGCTGCTGTAGCAGCCTTCCAGAACCTGTGCCTTTATCTTCACTTTTGATTGTGGTTAAGGATTCAGATATAGAAAATATATGTATCAAGTTTCTGTATACAAAGGAAACATTTGTACTGTGTGCTTCTGCAGAAAGAGTATTAGTAGAAGAAAAAGTAATTGTAAATAAAATTGTAGCAGTTTGGAAAGAGACAGTAGCAGACAGAATTTAGAAGAGGAATTAATAAGCCATAGTGTGATTGAATCCTAAAATCCAGTCACATCCAAAGGAACACCAAGTGGTAAATTGGAAAGAAAGACCTTATTTTCTAATATGAATGGACCTTATAGTATGTAATGAAGTGTGAAAACTCCAAGATGCACTGAGATGGAGAAAACCCGATGAGAGCATGTCAGGGATTCCAGTGCTTTCTGATGTGGAGAGCAGTGCCTACAGATAGGGTGCATGGTGACTGAAGACATAGTACATTGGTGTGATCAAGAGGTGCAGTTACATAAGATGTGGAACAGGTTTAAGTAGTGATAAGAAGAAATAATCAGCTGTAATAAACATGAGGGTCCATTGGATGTCTCCGTTGTTCTGTTTCAATTCAGCAGCTGCTCTGTCTTGCCAACTCAGCTCAGCAACTCTGGGATGTATTTTTTAGGTTGTTCAGAGTTCTGCAGCAAACAACTTATTTTATGGGATAACAGCAACAAGAACAGCACCAAAAATGCCCAAATGACTTCTATAGGATTTCCCATTTTTGTCAGTGAGGTGACAGGATTCTGGACTTCCATCCAACCTTGAAGATTTTGGGGTAATAAATATAATAACATTGAAATATCACTAAAATTAAAGGTTGAAAAATTTCTAAACAAACAACATTTTATAATGAATAAATGTTTGATAAATAAAGATCTCAACTGTTTAATGTATTTGAAATAGATTTGCTTCTAAGAAGTCTGGTTTGCAATAAATAAATTATTTTTGGAAAAAAAAATAAATGTTTGGGCAAGATTCCAAATACAGAACTCCAGTGACCTTCTAGTGTGCTTCAACTGGTGTAACCCTTTAGGGAAGCATTGGAAAGAGAATCAGAAATTCAGCTGCCATAGGGTTTAGCTATTATCTGTACCAGAAGTACCAGTGAATAATGTTTTCTTTTGCCTTACTACTATGAATTAGAAATGTAGTTGTGATGTGGACTGCTCCAACTGAGGGAAGGACAGCCACGATTACTTTCATCTTTGCTGCATAAAAGACAACAGGAGGAGGGAGTGAAAACCAAGTTTGATTTATGGCTATGTTATAAATCAGGTGTTCAGTCTGTAATCCCATGTCTATGTAACTTAGTGTTACGATTTCACCGATTTCTTTTTCTCGTATTCTGAGTGATGTGTGTTAGTGTCTGTTTCTGTATGTTTCGGCAGGAAACATCAGAGCTATTTCAAATAGGAACTTGCTATAAACCCCTGGGATTTGTTTCAGAGTCTCTCCTCCTGTGCAAGGTGGTAACTGTTGGAAGTTGGGAGTCACTCAGTTGGAAGCTGCAGCTGTGCCTTTGGCATATGCTCTAGCCCTCGTTTTGGTCTGTCCTCCTCCTAGATTTACTTTTGATCCTCAGGACACATTGAGGTGCTACAGGTACAAACAAGTATTTTAGAAGCTGCAAAAGATGGGGGAAAGAGAAAAACTCTCATAATATGTGTGTGAGCTGGACATAAATTGGGTTGCATTTTATTTTATAGATGAGCATTGTATTTTTAATCAAATGTAGATGGCCTAGAGCTTAAAATAGGGGTCTGATCTATTACAGTACAATAAAAAAAGTAATCCTTCTGAAAAACTTGCATCTAAATTGCAAATTACTTCATGTTACCAGGGATCTGGAGCTCTTTTTTAACTTCTATTTATTCTTTTAAACAAATGACTTCCATTTATTTTTTTAAAACAAAAGACTACATTTTCCACATCTGGGGGGGGATTAAAAAAAAACAAAAAGAAGAGAGAACAAAGCAATTTTGATCCTGCATTGTCCATTTGTTCTCATTAAAGAGAGCAAACTGGTCTTGTACCTTGTAAAAGGTGCAGGCAGTAGGTTAACAAGTGATGCACAAAATGTGCTCAGAGTCTGAAATTGTCAGCCTGGGCTGGATAAGCAACGCTGTGGTAGGTAGGTATTTTTGAACAATACTGAATTAATAGGAACAATAACAAAACAATTAAAAGCTTGTGAGTGGTGATTTATCTAAAGCAACTACAACTGAGTTTCTGCAGCAGAAAAATATATAAGGAATAGTTTTGCAGAACTTACTACTCTCACATAAATGGCAGTATTGTTAAAGAGTGTTGGGGGATTTCAATACCCAAATCCTACTGAAATTAAAGAGGAGTCGGCAGTTTAAGAATCTGTTTAAAAATCTAAGCCTTCTTTAACAGGTATCAAAACCCAAAAGGAAATTATTAGTGAGAAAAAGCTTACCTGTTTTTGACAATGATTGAGAAGGAAGAGAGTTTGTAGCAGCCACTGCTCTAAATAGTTAATCAGTTTGTGTCTCTCCTGTTTGGTTGCAGTTTCTTCCACAAGAAATGTCAACTTTGAAACAAGTGGGAGTCCTTGTTCAGTAGCTCTCACCAGTAGTTTTAAAATAGGAAGAGAATTTATAGCAGTGTTCAGCATTTCAGCCCTGTGCTGTGTGGATAACTGCTGGCAGCACCAACCCTAAAGGACATAATTTGTTTAGACAGTGGTTTTGTGTAACCCCTAGAAAGAGCTGCAAGTCATTCTGAAATTCCCAATCTTTCGATTATAAAAATGTCGCTGTACAGTCTGGATGCTTAGTTATTAATAATAGTAACTTAAAAAAACCTCAGAACAAAGAAGCCATAGATTGCAAATATAGCAGTGCTTTTTAAGGGGGTTAGGTTCTTGAAGCCATTCACTGCATGGTTTTGATAGAGAAATAAAAAGTAGATTATCTTTCACCTGCGAGCCATTCATTGCTGTTTCAAAACCATGTAAAGAAAGGGTATGGACTGTCATGTTTCTGGTGACTCTACCATCAAGAAATTCTGGGCAGAAAGGTGAGCCACTGTGTATATTCAAGAGTAAGTCAAATGCATCCAGAACCTCACTAGGAATGAGCTGTTTGTGTGTGACCTCGCATTGTGTCCTCTTTTCTTTCCCACAGACTTTCTGCTAAGAAGGCTCTTATACCTGGATTTACTTTGTTAGAAACCAGACAAATGTAATGCATTCTCCCTTCTGCAGTAACCTCTGTTGACAGGCTTTGTGTAGCACAGACCAGGTGGAGGTATTTGGAGGAATTAAAATGAGAGATAAGCCAAACTCTCAATTTAACCACTAAGATGATGTATCACTAGGCACTACAGATATTTCTGATGGTAAGTCATGAATCCCTTTCTAATACCACCCTCCTAATTGGCCAGGCAGTTTTTGATGTATTTTATTTTCACCTTGTATCATATTTTTGATCATGTAAACTTAACAGCTCTAAGTCCAGCCAGATTGCAGTGTCTTAAAATGTTTCTAAACACTTAATACAGATTTTATGAAATTTAAGTTAATTCCTAGTGCTTAAAATCCTGAATGCTAACATAGCTTAGGAAAGACTTTGCAAGAACCTTTCAAGAGCCCTGGATATATAGTTACATGTTTGTCTCTGCACATTTCTAGTAACAACTAAATAAATTCCTATAAACCTCTGGGAAAACAGAATTGATTCTTACCGAATTTTTGAGGACAAGCAGAGATAAAACAACATCCACTTCTCCTGTCTTCTCTGGATATAAGTCTTTAGCAACATAGGACAGAATGGTTTGCAATTCCTATTATTTCTGTGGATGAACTCAGCCATTCCTCTTTTGTCTATAAAGTACTACACAGTTCCTGTAACAGAAAATAGTGACTTTTAAAAATAATATACATTTCAAAGCAGTATGGAGTACAGTCCAGTCACTTAACAGACACAGAAAGAAATAAAATCTTCAAATGCTGAAACAACACTGCTGATTCAATACTGAATAAAGAAGAGCTGAATAGGAAATTTGCACATGGATTCTATTTGAAAAGGCAGATGAATGAATTTCTGCTTTACATTGTAAATAATTTTAAAAAAAGGAGGATTTCATAAATGTATGTGAACTCATCTGCCAAAATGTCACTGTAACATGGGGCAATAAGTAAATGATACAAAGAGAGAAGATGAAAGAGGAATATTACCATAATCTATTGCGTAAAAGTATTATTTTTAAACGTCCCCTTGAAAGCCACCAGGACTGAGGCTGCTTCTCATAAGGATCCAAAGAGCATGTTGTCCCTGTTTCTAAGCTGCCATAATCTCAGTGGTTTTGTCCCAACTGCTGAACACTAGAAAAAATGTGACTATTTTTTCTTTTTTTTTTTCTTTTATTTTGTTGTGTGTTTTGTTGTTGTTGTTGTTTTTTTGTTTGTTTGTTTGGTTGGTTGGTTTTGCCTAAGTAACTTGTATAATCAATCACTTTCTTTAGTCTGTCAAATTTCACTGACAGCAGATCAAGTCAAGGCCTGTGCCTTTACTTCCAAATACAAACCTCGCGCTGTCTGGCTGGTGGTGGTTACCGTGGAAACGCAATGACGCAGCATCTCCTCTCCTTTTCATGGCAGAGAGTTTAAACCCATGTTTCTGGAGTGACAGTACAGAAAGAGAAGAAAAATGCCATTGAATAGATGGCTGTTAGTGGTTAACTGTGTTAAATAGCTGGGGTTTTATTCTGCCAGAGTTTTTTCAACAGAAAACAACCAATTTCTATAGGACTTAGTTATTTATCTTGAAAATCAAAACTGTGATATGTTGCTATCTGGCCTGTGGTCTTACAGCAGTAAGAAACGATACTGTCAGAGGTGTGAGTAGGCTTTATTTTAGTACTCTTTATCACTGAACAGTCTTAAACTATGACAGATTGCTGGCAGCATTTGTTAGCCCATGGAGGGTACCATGCTTTAGCTGGACTGTATGGTTTCCAGGCACTCATCCATAATCCTGCTCAGAGATTAAGGAGAACAATGCTTCCCTGCACATGCAAGCCACTATACACATCTATATCTAAATCTAAATCTATGTATCTCCAATATAAACCGTAGTATTTCCAAGCTGAATAGACTGACTTAACAACATGAGGGTGCACACTGTTCATAGGAGAACCTGTAAGAATTTAAGGTTTGGGCAGACATACAATGTCTCCAGAGAACTCTGGCTGGATGAGTTTCCCAGCATCAGTGTAAGAAGATATTCTCTCTCTCTCTTCCGCCAGCTCTTTCCTATAGTATTTGTTTACTATTTTTTGTATTAATTATCCCTTCAGTTATAATTTCTGTTGCATATTTTACATTAAATGCCACCGATGGATGCAAAATGAGAAGAAATTGGGTGGGTTTTGCCCTTTCCTCTCTCTTTCTGCCAGCAGTACATGTCCAGAATCAGCCAGCTGCTCCTGATCCACCAGCAAAGTCATCTGTGAAATTATGGTGCTGTGGCTTGGACCATCTCACTTTCTCTCCCATTTGCTTCAAGACATGCCAAATGACAAGGGGAGAGAAACTGGAGTATGAAGACATCCTGCAAAGGACTGCTCTAGAGAAGAAGAAACAGCAGGATACCATGCCCACACCCAGGTAATCAGAAAGCAGGGGCAGAAGAGTTTTATGAACTCAAGGTGCTGAGAATACGGGCTGGTTTTGAGACCTTCCTGGGGAACAAAACAATAGGATAACACAGGACATACAGACAGAGCACAGGCAATAGTGCGCTCATAGATGTGTGAATTATGATTCATAAAGTGTTAGGAAGCAAGGTTTCATTAGTTCTGCTCTAATTAAATTAATTGTTTGTAACAGAAATGTATATTCCTGTTGTTGAGGAAGATGATTTTCTAGGCAGATACTTCAATTGTTATGGGGACAAAAGAGGTTTGTAAAAGAAGGAAGACAGTGCTTCACCACATAAGAAGCAGGAGACCTACCCATCCGTGTCTGTATTAACCTGAGCTAAGTAGGAAGAGAGAGGGAAAACCCAGTGGAGGAATTTTAGTGCTTTGGCTAAGCTAGTTTGAAGAATATGTTTTTCACTGAAATGTGAATTACAACACTATCAGGATTGTTTGTAAGGACAGATGGCCATGGTGGAGACACTTTCTGGGAGCATCGGAGGCAAATGGGAGCAAGAGGCAAAGTTTTCTATACATAAAAGGATATTTCTATACATAAAAAAGATATTTGATCTTATTATGATTCAGTTGAACTCTGGATCATAGCTTGCTTTAGCAGTCAAAATCACAGGTCTGCAATGGATGAACACAATCTAAAATCCCCCAATTCCCCCCAAAAGCTAACCACAATTGTACATAATTCTGAATTCCCATTCAAAATTCTGTTTTTCTGGGCTGGACAGCAGTGTACAGGAAAAGCAGTCAGTACTTTTTGTTCCAACATACACAAAAGGAAAACTCTACAGCATGCCAGGCTTTGCAAAAAAAAATATTAATCCAGCTTCACAGAATCATAGAATGGTTTGGGTTGGAAGGGACCTTAAAGGACATCCAGTTCCAAGCTGCTGTGATGGACAGCGCCTCCTTCCACTAAATCAGGTTGTTCAAAGACCCACCCAGGCTGGCCCTGAAGACTTCCAGGGAGGGAGCAGCCACAACTTCTTTGGGCAACCTCTTCCAGTGTCTCACCACCCTCACGGGAAAGAGTTTTCTCCTTATAATTAATCTGAATCCACCTTCTTTTGGTTTAAAGCCATTACCCCTCATCCTATCACTACACTTGATGATAAAGAGTCCCTCCCCATCTTTCCTGTAGCCCCCTTTAAGTATTAGAAGGCTGCTCTAAGGTCTCCCTGGAGCCTTCTCTTCTCCAGGGTGAACAACTCCAACCCTCTCAGCCCGTCCTCATAAGGGAGATTGCGCCAGCCCCACAATCATCTTTGTGGCCTCCTCTGGACCCACTTTGAGCAGGTCCATGTCCTTCTTATGTTGGGGGCCCCAGAGCTGAACACAGCACTCCACTGGGGTCTCAGCAAAATGGAGTAGAGGAGCAGGATCCCCTCCCTCAACCTGCTGGCCACACTTCTCTTGATGCAGCCCAGGATATGGTTGGCTTTCTGGGCTGCAAGCAGACATTGCTGGCTTGAAGTCCGTTTTCCATCCACTATTACTGCCATGTCCTTCTCCACAGGGCTGCTCCCAAGTCACTCATTGCCCAGCCTGTAATTGTGCTTGGGATTGCCTAGACCCATGTGCAGGACCTTGCACTTGAACTTGTCGAACTTCATGAGGTTTCCACAGGCCCACCTCTCCAACCTGTCCATGTCCCTCTGGATGGTACATCCTTTCCCTCTAGTGTCTCAACTGCACCACACAGCTTGGTGTCGTTAGTAAACTTGCTGAAGGTGCACTCAATGCCATTCTCCCTGTTGCCAACAAAGATGTTAAACAGCACCACTCACAATAACAAACCCTGAGGAACCCCACTCGCCACTGCTCTCCACTTCGACACTGAGCCATTGACTGCGACCATCCATCTAGTTCCTTATCCACCAAGTAGTCCATCTGTCAAACCCATATCTCTCCAATTTAGAGACAAGAATGTTGTGCGAGACAGTACTTTGCACAAGTCCATGATGATGTCAGATGCTCCTCCCTTAATCCATCAACGCTGTAACCCTGTCATAGAAGGCCACCAAATTTGTCAGGCATAATTTGCTCTTAGTGAAGTCATGTTAGCTGTCACCAATCACCTCGTTATATTCCACATGTCCTGGCACAGTTTCCAGGAGGATCCAATTCCACAGTATTGCTGGGAACAGAGGTGAGACTGAATGACCTGTAGGTCCCAGGTCTTGTGTTGAAGTTTGAACTCAGCCAGCAGCCAGATGCCACGTGGCCAGCCGTTTACCTCCCCCCTCCCTGGTAAAATAGGAAAGAAACAGAAAGAAGAGAATTGTACGTTGAATAAAAAGAAAGAATTTACTAAATATAAAAAGAGAACAACAGTAATAATAGTAAGTCAAAGCAGAAATGGGTAAAAGGCTGCAGTGGTTTACCAAGCACGGCGATTACCCCTGCCCCCCAGCAACAACACAGCCCAAGTCAAAACGTGCCTGAGATAGCCCACCGACCCAAATCCCTGGGCATGACATCACACGGTATGAAATACTCCAGTGAAAGTTAACTCGACCCTCATCGAAATCAGGACATCTTCCTTTTTCTCCTTTTTAAAAATGAGGGTTATGTTTCCCCTTTTCCAGTCAGCAGGAACTTTGCCAAACTGTCACAACTTCTCAAATATGACAGATAGTGGCTTAGCCACTTCATCCGCCACTTCCCTCAGGACCCACAAATGCATCTCCTCAGGTCCCATGGACTTGTGCACCTTCAGGTTCCTTAGATGATCTTGAACCTGATCTTCTCCTGCAGTGGGTGGTTCTTCATTCTCCCAGTACCCACCTTTACCTTCTGCATCTTGGGCAGTGTGGCTGGAGCTCTTGCCTGTGAAGACTGAGACTGAGTACCTCTCAGCCTTTTCTATGTCCAAGGTGAACAGGTCTCCCTTTTCTTTCCAGAGAGGGCCCACATTCTCCTTTGCCTTCCTTTTATCACCAACATACCTACAGAACCCTTTTTTGTTGCCCCTGATATCCCCGGCCAGATTTAGTTCTGTCAGGGCTTTGGCCTTCCTAACCTGATCTATGGCTACTCAGACAGTTTCTCTCTATTCCCCCACCACTACCCATCCTTGCTTCCACCCTCTGTAGACTTCCTTTTTATGTTTCAGCTTGTCCAGTAGCTCCTTGTTCATCCATGCAGGCTTCCTGGTGTTCTTACCTGACCTCCTCTTTGTCAGGATGTATCACTCCTGAGCTTGGAGGAGGGGATTCCTGAATATTAACCAGCTTATCTGGGCCCTTCTTCCCTCCAGGGCTTTATCTCGTGCTACTCTGCCAAGCAGATCCATGAAGAGACCAGTGTCTGTTCTCCTGAACTCCAGGGTAGGGAGCTTGCTACATGGCCTTCTCACCACCTTCACGATCTTGAACTCCAGCATTTATATCTATGTTATAGATAATATATACATTTATGCTCTTTATAATGTAACATAACAAACATAATAATGTAACGTAACGTAACGTAACATAACATAACATAACATAACATAACATAACATAACATAACATAATATAATATAGCTCCTGATAGTTACTGGGATGCCCAGGAATTTTGATGGCAGTAGTGACTCCGATGGGTATAGCGCGCTCATTAAATCCAGCTTTTCCGCAGAATTCTTACCAGGTCAAAGTGAGCACTGCAGCAGCCTTGGGAGGAATTGAAACACTGTTATCCACTGCCCTACCTCACTCACTTTGTGGGGCAACAACTTGAACTTGCAGAAGAACACTGAGTCTTTGTTTTGTTCATTGTCTCACAAAGCTGATTCCTCAAGGGTGTGCTGTGAGGCACCTGAATACCACAGAAGTATTCAGAAGGTGACTGCTGAAAAACTCTAGAAAAATACTCTTCCTCATTCTATCCTGGGGAACAAAGCCACCTGTTATCCAGCAATAAGAGATATGTAGGTAAACAGGCATGCTTGACGTCACGCATACACGAAAACTTTAATAAATATGTTTTCCCTTGATTAGAGCCATTTCAGGCAAAAACATGCACTAAACTCTTCTTACTTTCTTCATACTCTCCAATTTCAAACATGCAAATAAACTGTCTTCTGAGACATATCACTTTTCACCATCCACTAATTCAAACACAAGCGCTTTCCTAGCCTAGCTAAGCCTGGATCTAAGATGCATTTACCTGGGTTCCAGTCCTCCTGTTATGAAAGGTCCGTGCTCCTTCTTATCCTTGCTGAATAGAGATCACATTTCTTAACATGCTATTATAGAGCTTTGGAACATATTGCTGTATATTCCACTTAAATATATAAATTTCTAGCAAAGCTTTAAATATTGGCTTGTTGACAGTCGTATAAAGGCATGCAGATTGGATATTGATAAGTCTGCCTAATACTTCATCTCTGCCCCAAGAAGATGAAGAGAATTTTTTTTTTAATATTTGCTTGGAGTGGAGCTAATACGTTATCATTTGTGAGACGATTTGCTAGATGATCTAGCACACTTCCCAGCACCACATGTCACAGGAGTATGAATTGATACTCAAACAAGCACTTCTGTCTCTGCAGCAGAAGAGCATAACTGGTCCATCACAGAGCCACTGGTCGTCACAACTGAGTGCTAAGAGTCAGATTTTATCAAATGACTGCTTATATTTTCTCTTGGGTTCAAGAAACAAATATTTCATACTAGCTGCTGCTG
The DNA here is from genome assembly GCF_003259725.1 of Athene cunicularia. NCBI lineage: Eukaryota > Metazoa > Chordata > Aves > Strigiformes > Strigidae > Athene > Athene cunicularia. The sequence continues at coordinate 14,332,882 of NW_020799142.1, read as the reverse complement.
TGAATGTGGTCAGCAGCAACTAGTTACTCAAGCTGAAAAGAAAGAAAAACTGATGTGCATGAGTATTGCTAATATGTTCAGAATATTTTCATCTGGTTGAGCACTGTATCTTCAACTCTGTTCATGAGTTTAATCAGCATTAAAATGCCTGGAAAAGAAAACCTGTAGCTCACAAAATTTCAATGTCCTGGTTTCAGCAAGCATAGAGTTAATTTTCCTGAGCTGGGAGAGAGCATAACTGGAGTGCTTGATGTGGATTTTGGTCAGGTTACAGTTAATATTCCCTGAGCACAGCCGGAGTGCTGGGCCAGGACTGGCCATTGGAACATTCCATATCATATGACGTCACACTCGGTATATAAAAGAGGTGGGTTCTCATTCTCTCTAGTTCTGTCGGGATTGCTGATCGCTCCTGGGGCAGGCTGGGTGTCAGTTGGTGAGCAAGTACATTGTGTGTTACCCATTTGGGTTTTCCATTATTGTTTTGTTACATTACAATCACTATTTTTTTTTTCTTTACTTTCAACCTGAAAGTTTTTCCTTTTCATATCTCCCCTATTTTAATGGTCAGGGAAAAGGGTGAGCAAGTTCTGCGTGGTGATTGGCTGTCAGCCAAGTTCAAACAACAACATTCATCAGATTTCTGCAGGCTGTGCTACTGGTTTAATAATAGGTATTTAGTCCATACCCAATAAATTTACAAGATCAAAAAACTCATGGAACATAAAATATAGTCTCAGTTTTCTCTGTCTTGACAGATATTAACTGCTAAATTAGTATATTTGAAAGCTAAGGTTTGGTTTGGAATACAAATTAACTGAACAGATCAGTCAGCGATTATACTCATATCTAAAATCAAATTATTTCCTAAGGAGCAAGCTAGTAGTTAATTTATTTTAAAACTCAAATTTGTCTGCAATCAATTTATTTCAAAACTCAAATTTGTCTGCAATCAAACAGAGAAGTGTTGGGAAATAGTTTAAGGGCTATTTTAACAGGTCTTTATTTTTCTTATTAAATTTAAAAGCCTAAAAATCTCTAAAATTCAGAAAAATTGTAACATGAAGGTAAAAAACCAAGAAGCAGTTAAAAATGCATTGTTGCAAGTCAGAAAAGCATGATAATTCCTAAAGTAGACATTTCTCAAATTCGGAAACACACCTGAAGAGACACAATGCAAAACATTTTTTGTTCCTTTTGTGCAGAGAAAGAATACAATCACATTTTTTTTTAAAATTTATGTTGTTTTTTTTTTTAAATCTAATTAAATAAAAAATGCTGGGGAGCACATAATATCATGATCTGGGTTACAAACATGGGCAGTTACTGCAATCCAATACTTAACAGACACTAGAAAGGATGACTAGATTAAAAAATCTATTAAGTAATTTTACATTATCTTTTTTGTCTCCTCCTTTTAAAGGATGAAGTTGGCATTTTGAAAATTTGCTTCATAGATTATGGATGTTATGGAGAAGTGCAACAACTGTAAAAGGAAGATGCCCATAAAAACAGATTAGTAGGAAAAGTGGCATTGCAGACTCTTACTGAATTTTCAAGAATATATTTCAGATAAGAAAGTATGGAAGATGGCTAAAAATTCAAATCTGGATCCACATTTCCTGGATTGTTTATATCCAGTGTTTTATCAGTTCTATTACAGAGACAGGAGCTACCTAGTAAAATTTGCATCTGCGTGGACATGCTTCAGCAAGGTTACTTAGTAAGTTTAATTTGGTCTGCTTCTGCTTCAAATTCACCACTGTTCCAGGCCAGTTTGTTCACATCCCTCTCTGTGTCAGTCATGGACATAATTTACACTCTGTCTCATTTCTATTTTCTTCACATACCCCTGCCTAATGCAGTTATGTGATCCCTAATGAGGTGGAAATATTCATGCCAAATGAAGAAGGAAACAAGACATTAGCTTGCGTATGAATAATGTGTGATGAATCAGGTACAGAAAAATAGTGATGTTAGAGCATAAAAGTAATGATGCATTCTCATTTAGTTTACTATTCTGTAAATAGTTCTGGACAGCTAACAGTTCTGTAAACTGTTCTGGACAGCTAACAACAAAAACAGAGGAGTTTGAGGGAAACTTCATGGTACCCATTTTCAAAAGGGTCTAAGTGATGCATGGGCTGAAATTCCATTTAGAAATGTGACTTTGACATACAAGGTACTTTAGTGTACTTAGATGCAGAAGCTTAATTGCACTGACATGTGCACCTGATTGGTTTCAATCACTTTTAAGAGTGCAGACCTTAAATCTCTTTTGAAGCATGACTTGGGCTCATAAATGATGTTTCAACAGTGCCATGTAAAACCAGCTACTGGTTTGAAGAGGATTTTGTATTCTAAGACATATATAAGACTAAGAACGGGATTTTGGGTGTACTTCAGAGAAAGAAAATGGAGTAAGGGATGCAAGGCAAATTCATGAATTTTTGAGGATAAGGACACTGAGAAGTATTAATTTACCAGTGTCTTGTAATGCAGAAATTGATAGAAATACAGCAAACAATACACACAAACAAAGTTTAACAACCTTTTCCAAAAGGTTCCATGCTCAATCATGATAATAAGGTAAGATTTGTGGGGTGGACTATGCCTGGGACCACAGAAGTCACTCTCTTGTCGTTGAGAAAACTGAAATGTGAAGAAACAGACTTCAAGAGATGATAGTGATGACAAACAATAAATTAAAAACCTCAGTCCAACCCACAGTGAAATGCTAGATGTCTGGCCACTGAAGTCTACTCCTCATAAAAATTCTTAGAAAATGCTTAAATCAAGTAAAGTAATCTTTGCTTAGGATTAAAATTCATAACTGTCAACACCTTATTATAATGATAGGTCACAAAATTCCATAAGAATCAATGAAAAAGCTCTGTCATGGTGACAGTTATTAGCATGAAAAATGACAAAGGCAGTATGACAACTGCAGATTGAACTATACGCTCCTTGAATGCTACAGGTACATACAGATATATAAAACCAACCTCAGATAATGTAACAAATTCTTACCCCATGGCTTGACTTTTGGGGGTTTTAAAAATAGTTTTTTAGTAACAACTGGCTCCTTGTCAGTAAGTCAGTCATTACTGTATTCAAAAGAGATATTGACTGCATGAATAATTTAGTCGAAATCCATTACTTTTTATCACTCCACAGCTTGCAAGGGCACAAAGAAATCCCAACAAGACTCATGCTAATACTTGTCCTTTGGATAAAAGTCAGGACTCAGACTGTGAGTTTGTAAAAATCAATGTGCCTTTTTACAAGTGAAATTAGTTAAAATGCAATTCCTGAAATCTTGTTTACATAATGCCAAAATTTGAATGTGACAGGTGTACCCAAAAAATTAAACATTCCTGGGTAAAGCTGGTAACTACTAAACCCTTTTGACAGTTTTCTGCTGTTGTCTTTCTACAGCAAATCTGTATCCCTCTCTAAAATTTTGGGGTATTCTCTTTTTTAAAGTCATAATCAACAGGAACAACTATAGCTTGCAGTTCTGGCTTCTCAGATCACCTGCAAGTTCAATTAGCTTGATCTGCACCTACCAGCTTTCTATGGAGATACTCAATAGTTGTAAAAAGCAGACCCAAGAAAAGAGGCAAACACAATCAGTGGATGATTTAAACATGCAACTGTTTCCTTCAGAGATATTATCAAGGTGTCCCTATAATTCGAGACTTTTGAGAAATCATTTCTTTATTTCCAGGAAGGACAAGTTGTTCTTAGGAATCTGCAGTTCTAGAACATTACTTTTTTTTTAAATTTTTTTTTTTTTTCATTAGATAAACTTGATTCATAATATTTTTTCCTTTTTTTTTAAGTTAGATTTGAATATTGTAACTAAACAGTAGCTAGATGCTGTCAAGTTTATTTTTATATAATAAATATTTTATATATATTGCTGCTTCCTAGTGCTTTGAATACATTTAAATTTGCTTTGTAATAGCAATGCTGTTACGGTCTAAATCACTTTAGGTTTAGTTTTGAGAACCTGAAACAGAAAACTCTGGTTTATCTAGTTGGGCTGATTTGCCTGATCGATCGATCTATCTATCTATCTATCTATCTATCTATCTATCTATCTATCTATTTTCCATGGTAGTTTGTATGGTGCTGTATTTTGGATTAATGACCAAACCAGTGTTGATAACACATCTGTGTATTAGCTATAGCTGAGCAGTGCTTACAGAGAGCCCAGGCCCCCCGGGATATTCCATACTCTACGGCCTTGTGCTCAGCAGTAAAAGCTGAGGGGAGAGGAAGAGCATTTGTTTTTGCAAGTCACCATGATGGGTAACGGAGCTGTGCTTTCCCGGAAATGGTTGAACACCTGCCGCCACTGGGAAGCAGTGAATTTATTGTTTCGCTTCGCTATAATGCACAGCCTTTGCTCTAACTATTCGACTGTCTTTCCCTCAATCCATGACTTTTCTCAGTTCACCCCTCCCCTGGGGCCGAGCAGCGCAGCAGGGTTACCGCACGGCGCGGCCTGTGCACCTGCCGCTTCCCGCAGCGGATCAGCCCC
>NW_020799142.1:14296545-14328283 GCF_003259725.1 Athene cunicularia | reverse complement strand
CAGCGCGGGCTGCAGCGGGCCCACGGCCACACGGGCCAGAAAGGTTCCCCACCAACACACCCAGGCGGGAGGGGAGCCGGTAATGCGGGAGAGTGGAAGGTGCGAAGGCAAGGGCCTGCAGCCAGGCACTGCCCCCAAGCCTGAAGGGCCCTCGCAGAGCTGCTTCACCGCTCTGCAGAGCGAAGGGGAGAGACCCGACACATCATCACCGGCGCTGGAGCTGAGCGAGGCAGGCTGGTCTGCTCCCCACCTCACAACCGGCACAACTCAGAAGAGGTGACCGGAGATAGTGGTAGGGGACTCTTCTGAGAGGTACAGAGGCACCCATCTGCCAACCTGACGCGCTCTCTAGAGAGGTGTGCTGCTCACCGGGGGCTCGAATCAGAGATGCCACCGGCAGACTACCCAGATTTGTACAGTGCATCACTGACTGTTGTCTGCTGCTGTTGTTTCACACGGGCACCAGTGACACAGCCAGGAGCAGTCTGAGGAGTACCCTCTGTGTCAGTGACCAACTGGGAATGGATGAGGAGCCCCTAGAGAGCATATGGGTCAGGATTAAAGGGAAGGCAGGGACAGGAGATGTTATAGTGGGGGTCTGTTACAGGCTACCTGACCAGGAAGACTGTGGAGATGAAGCCCTCAATAGACAGATAGGAGCAGCTTCACGTTCAAAAGTCCTGGTCCTCATGAGGGACTTCCATGACTTGAGCCACTGTAATAAGCTGTTGGAGGGACAACACTCAAGTGCATAAGCAAGCCATGAAGTTCCTGGAATGTCTTGATGACAACTTCCTCCTCCAAGTGACAGAGGAGCCAACGAGGACAGGTACTATGCTGGACCTTGTTCTCACCAACAAGCAGGGGCTGGTGGGGAGTGTAAAGCTCAAGAGCAGCCTTGGCTGCAGTGACCATGAAATACTGGAGTTAAAGATCGTGAAGGTGATGAGAAGGCCATGTAGCAAGCTCCCTACCCTGGACTTCAGGAGAACAGACACTGGTCTCTTCATGGATCTGCTTGGCAGAGTAGCACAAGATAAAGCCCTGGAGGGAAGAAGGGCCCAGATAAGCTGGTTAATATTCAGGAATCCCCTCCTCCAAGCTCAGGAGTGTACATCCTGACAAAGAGGAGGTCAGGTGAGAACACCAGGAGGCCTGCATGAACAAGGTGCAACTGGACAAGCTGAAACATAGGTCTACAGAGGGTGGAAGCAAGGATGAGTAGTGGTGGGGGAATAGAGAGAAACTGAGTAGCCACAGATCAGGTTAGGCAGGCCAAAGCCCTGACGGAACTAAATCTGGCCGGGGATATCAGGGGCAACAAAAAAGGGTTCTGTAGGTATGTTGGTGATAAAAGGAAGGCAAAGGAGAATGTGGGCCCTCTCTGGAAAGAAAAGGGAGACCTGTTCACCTTGGACATAGAAAAGGCTGAGAGGTACTCAGTCTCAGTCTTCACAGGCAAGAGCTCCAGCCACACTGCCCAAGATGCAGAAGGTAAAGGTGGGTACTGGGAGAATGAAGAACCACCCACTGCAGGAGAAGATCAGGTTCAAGATCATCTAAGGAACCTGAAGTTGCACAAGTCCATGGGACCTGAGGAGATGCATTTGTGGGTCCTGAGGGAAGTGGCGGATGAAGTGGCTAAGCCACTATCTGTCATATTTGAGAAGTTGTGACAGTTTGGCAAAGTTCCTGCTGACTGGAAAAGGGGAAACATAACCCTCATTTTTAAAAACGGAAAAGAGGAAGACCTGGGGAACTACAGGCCAGTCAGTCTCGCCTCTGTTCACAGCAAGGTCATGGAGCCAGACCATCTCCCTGCTCCACTATGGACCTCCATGGGCTTCAGGGGCACAGCCTGTCTGACCATGGGCTGCACCAGGGGCTGCAGGGGAATCTCTGCTTTGGTTCCTGGACCATCTCTTCCCCCTCCTTGTTCACTGACCTTGGTGACTACAGTATTGTTTCTCTCCCATATTCTTAGTCCTTTCTCCTGACCACTGTTTTAACAGGCCTTTTTTTCCCCTTCTTATTATGATTTATTATCACAGAGATGCTACCAACATTGTTGATGAGCTCATCTTTGGCCAGTGGCGGGTCCATCCTGGAGCCAGCTGGAACTGACTCCAACCAATCTGGGGGCAACTTCTGGCATCTCACAGAAGTCACCCCTGCAAGCCCCCTTTACTACCAAAACCTTGCCATTCAAACCCAGGACAATAAGTTTGCTTGCCCTTCAGAGATGAAGAAAAAGAATCTAATATTTATGTGGGTTAACTTATCTGCAACAATTACAGTCATATCTAATTGCTGAAGAGTTAAATTGGTAACCTGTAGACTGGTATTCAGGCTGAACCACCCAGTTGTAACAATATATTACTCAAGTGAAGCACAGAGATTCAGAGAGAAATGGTATTTCAGAATTAAGTTATCAAAATGGGGAGGTTTCTGAGGAGTGAAACATACCGCTCAGGCTCTGACTGAAATGAAGCTGGAAGCTTCAGGTGAACAAAAGAGAGAGATAATAGTGCTTAGTGGGAGACTTGGAATGGTTTGGAAATTAGTCTTTAAATTACATTTTTAATTATTATGATGGTTTAATTATAATTGAAATATTCAAAGCATAATGATGACAGAGCATGGCCCAGTTGTAGATGATTTCTAACAGCACTCTAAGGAACAGTAGCACTAAAACATGATGTGCCTATCTCTATTCTCCATTGCTTCTCAGACATTTATCAGGATAGTTTATTTTGCACATATTCGAATCAGAAGGGAACATGGAGATAAAATGATGTGTTCAGGAATACTTGTCAGTCAGCTTCAGGCCGTGCAAAGCCATTAATGAAAATAAGGTAACTCTGGAAACCAATAGACATACCTTTCACACTTAAGAAGAGCAGATTACATGATTTAGGCTCAATTTTGGTTTGTTTATAAAGCAACTAGAGAGTAATCAGTGAAATGGGAGACAAATTTCAGTCCCAGGAAGTCTGCTTTTCAACAAAAAAGTAAACATAGACATGTATGTATTGAGCATTTTTGGTACTATCTCTGTTGTGTGATCATATTTATGTATTTACTTGCAATCAGAGCAACTTCTGTTTGTGCATGTGCTGCTATTTTATAACTTAGTGGGGGTGTTTTGTGCTTTATATTTTATATATAATAGTGCCTCTTGCCATCAGTGAGTGCTTTTTGGATTAATCTCAAGAGTTCTTCCTGAAACACATACTAAAACAAACACATCAGATAATACAACACATTGTCACAAAATATACCACTGTAACATGGCCTACTGCCATAATAACAAACAGTGAAACACAACTTTTTTCTTGGCTTTTTAATAATGGGAATTATTTGAAAACCTATGAATCCTCTACAGTGGAAACCTAATATTTTGCATTTCTGTAGAGTAACTGAGGATGAGGAGAGATTATTTTTCACATTAAATTGGTTTTGTTCAAACATTTGCAAAAATTATCAGTTGCTAAATGTAACAACAATTTCATCTGTGATTTCACTATCATACCCATCTTGAAGCAGAACTTCTGAACTTAAAGGAATGCTTTTCAGGAAGATATCTTAGCACAAAAAATAGCTCTACTATCAGAAAACCTGGCATTAAATGAGTGAAACAAAATTAGCAAGGCCCTAAAGATTTTCAGAGAAAAAACTCAAGATAAATATCCTTAAGAACAGTGATCAGCAATACGGAGAGATAAAGAAAGCATTCATGATTGATGTGCAGTGCACCTATTTGGGTGGAAACAAAAAATAGTAGTTTGGCAGCAACATGTTTGTTTAATAATGTTTTATATTCTGGTGTTGCTCAGTAGTCCAGAGTGACAGAAAAGAACCTTACTCTTACACAAATGGAATGTAGAATATTATTTTGCATCTTGCTGCAGTGCCCCGATAAGAAATTCAGGCACAAATGTGTACTGGCATCCCACTCCTGCAAACTGTATAGACCCTGTTTGCAATACAGACGAACTCAGCTTGAACCAGTCCTCCAGGTAGTTCTCTGCTAGGCTGGAGTAATTTCTGAAGTAAGAAAAGAAAAAAAAAGGCAGATCAGAAAAATACTGCTTTTTAGCAATAGTTCCATATAGTGTTCATCCTGCAGTAATTCAGGGACAAAAAAAATTGGAATATCTCACTTCTATAATAATGTCTCAGTGACTTATCCCCAAATACATTCTGAAATGCAAAAATATAAGTAACAATATTTATAAGTATATTAATGTAGATATTTTAAGATAATTTAAGTATGCTCTTTTGTATAAACAAAATTAGATGTCCATTATTCTGGCAGGAATTTTTATCCAACAAATTTCAAAAGTGGGTTGCAGGTGTATAAATGAGGTTATATCAAGAGAAACAATTAAGTTACCCAAACGTGCAAAGTTTAATAAAAACCATGTCCGGTGACGGTGTGGTCAAAATGAACCAACAGATCTGAAAATATTCCCAACTTTTCCCACTTGCACAGAGACAAATACAGTAATGACTTGCAGCACTGTTTTTCCCAAGCTATCCAGCTGTGTTATTTCAGTGGAAGCTGGTACAGGCACACAAGAGGTTTGTAATGTTTATTGATGGCAAATGGATTCCAGCTGCTCGCTCCAGAACATTTGGCTTCCACAAAAGTTCAGGGCACAGTTTGTGAATGAGGGTGTATATTCCAGAGAAAGACCACTCCAGAGAAAGCCTTAAATAGTTTTCCATTTGATATTTGTTGCCTTAATAAATATCACAAAGCCTTCAACCCTTAGAACATATTATTTTTGTTGTTTTTTTTTTTTTTTATTTTATTCCTGAACAGAGTAACAGAATTGTAGAAACAAATTCAGCATCTTTCTCTTACCATAGGCATAAATATTTGGCTGAAGGCAAAATACTGAAAGGAAGTTCAATTTTCTGAGTGAGAAGTTTGGCATGACAAAGGTCTGCCAAATGAGGGATGTGGCTCTTTGTCTTTTTTTTGAGCACTTACACTGACCTTTGTAATATTGTTGAAACTATGTTAAACTCATGAGCTTCATAGTTACATCAGAAGTTGCACAATATGTATCTGAGGAAATATAACCCAAAAATCTATTGTTTTCCAGTTTTCACAGAGGGACATAGCAAGATCCCTGATAGGAATCTTACATGGATGTTGTATTTCTCCCTTGGACTGATCTACCTCTTTCCAATAGTAACATCACTAGCATCAGAGGCACTAAGAATGTGGGATTGCAAAAAGAAAAAAAAAATCAGATCAGGCCTAAATTTTCTGATCTCTGTATGGGCTCATTTTGTATAGTCTATTCAACTGTATCTGAAGGGGTAGACAAGGATGAAAATATATGAGTTTCTTCTGGGGCCTTCTGAAAAAGAGCACTGAGAAGTTAAACAAGCACCTTTGCTCCAGTTCTTTGATCTCCTTTGGGCTGGTCTCCATACTCCAGTACTGCAGTTCTCTCCCTTCCTCCTCTACCTCATAACTTTCTGCTCTTCTACATCTCCTTTTTCATGGGACAGTATTGCATTTGATGATCCAGTAGCCCAGACTTCAGCTGGCTTCTGTTCAGCTCACATGACTTAAGACTTGGCTGAATGTTTTTTGTCCTTTTCCTTTCCTAGTCTTATTTTGGGGACTCTGAATAATGTGTAGGTTAATAATAAGGGAAAAGGTCCTGTGTAACTCTTGAATACCCATCACATTTGGGCACTGAGAGAAGAGAAGGTCATGGCAATCAATCCTGTAAGAAACTTATTTTAATGGATGAAACACAATGGTTATGAAAGGTCATATATCAAGCATGGCATGAAAAGTTACCTGTTTGAATTCAGAAGTTAAAAACATACCCAAAATGTACTCTCAGAGCCTGTATGTGGGAGGATTTTCTGGATGGAAGACAGTGGGACATTTGTCCTACTGACAAATTATAGGACATTTGAAAGTGATGGAAGGTATAAAGCAATGACCCCTGTACCAGGATCTAAAGAGGAGTGTGTGCATGTATGCATGTATATTTCTGTTGTTTAGGCCTGTCTGGCGAGTAAGCACCATGTGGCTGCTCATACATTTCTTCCCCTGGTGGGATAGGGAGAAAATACAACTTGAAGGCCTGTAGGTTGAGACAAGAACAGGAAGGGCTCACTCACCAATTATTGTCATGAACAAAACACAGACTTGGACAAAACCCCATCAATTTAGTTTGAACACCACCACCCCACTACTTAATACACCAACCAAATCAGGGTAGGATAGTGAGAAATACAACCACATCTTAAAAGCACCTTCCCCTCACGTCTTCCTTCTTCCTGGGCTCAGCTTCGCTCCCAGTTTCTCTACCTCCTCCTCCTGAGTGACACAGAGGGGCAGAGGATGTGGATTGTGATCAGTTCATCACCCATTGTCTCTGCCACTCCTTCCTCCTCAGGGGAGGACTCCTCACACTCTTCCCCTGTCCCAGCATGGGCTCCCTCCCATGGCAGACAGTCCTCCTCAAACTCTGCGTGTGAGTCCTTCCCCCAGAGCTGTAGCTCTTCATGAACTGCTCCAGTGTGGGTCCCTTTTGTGGGCTGCAGTCCTCCCAGCAACAGACTGATCCAGCGTGGGCTTCCCTCAGAGTCCCGGACTTCTTTGGGTGCATCCACCTGCTCTGAGTGGGGTTCCCCAGGGGCTGCAGGTGGAGAACTGCTCCACCATGGACCTCCATGTGTTTGGTGTTTGCATAGGTATTTCTCTCACATCTCACTCCTCACTCCACAACTCTGCCTTGTCCAACAGGTTCTTCCCCTCTTAAATATGTTACCACAGAGACATTACTAGTGTCATTGATTGGTTCAGCCTTGCTCAGAGGTGGGTTTGACTTGGTGCTGGTGGAGCTTCTATCAGCTTCTCACAGGAGCCATCCATGTAGCCCTTTCCCTGCTACCAAAACCCAGCCACACACAAACCATTCACAGTGTGTGTGGTGTTGGAAAGGGCAAGGGGGTCTATGTGTGCCTGTAAGAGTGAAAGAGAGCAGGTGAGATGGTAAGAGTTGGCCATGTTCATGCTCATTCTCCCATTCTTAATTTCTTTTTGCCAATCAGGGAGTGCCAGGAACTTTCCCAGCCAGGAAGCAGGTTTTTGGGTTGGGCAGACCATCTGGTTCTGTCATAAGTCCGCTGTCCTGAGACAGGACCCAGGTGGTATAACAGAAAAAGTGATAGTTTCCCTTCAAGAGGTTTTCCCAAAGGCTGGGGTGGTTTCCCCATGGAACTCTCTGTCCACAGTACCTAGCACTGCAGCACAGTGGAGTGCAGAAGGTTCAGAAAATGAGCGTAAAATTTTCCTTGGTGCACTTTGGTATAAAGAAAGGTTCCCTGATAGGTGCTTCAGTTGGGATTTTGGGCCTATTTACAGGTGGTGGAAGACTGGTCAATTGAGTAACCCAGTTATTAGTGCCAAGACAAGCCTGAGGAGCAGTAATACTAAAGGAGTAGGAGAGGAGGATGTTTCCAGTTGAGCCATTATAAATCACCTTAACAAACTGCATTTGTTTTACTTTGATCATGGAAACAGAAGGTAACAGGGATGAAAGTTTCAGTGGCAATAGCAAGACATTGTTTTTAAGGCTGCCCAAGCCATATGGGCTCTCTTGGTTCAGGCTGAGTGGATGATGCTTGTAGAGCAATTTGCAACAGGACCATGTCAGGTGAAGTCTTAAGGAGTTAGTTACTGAGGAAGATAAAGGAGAGATGAAAAATAACTAAATTTAGTACCCAAGGAGCTATTAAATGAAGTTTGGAGAACAGCTTGTGGGACCTGCTGTGTCTTTGCCTCCTGGGTGAATGGTTGGTCATTCCTCTGCAGGTTCACTGGTGGGTCTCAGACTGCAGTGTGGATGAAGGACTGTCTGTGTACAAACCACAAGAGCTGGTGTTAGCCTTTGTGGGTACAGGCTTGTCTCACGGAGGAGGAGATGGGGGCAGACAGCTCCTCTGGAGACTCACAGCAGTGTCCCAGAGATGAGGCAGAGCTGAGGTGTATTGCCTGAAGAGGCAACGTCCCAGGCACTCTTCAGCAAACAGTCCAAAAAAAATATCACTACGGGGAAGCAAGGGATGAAGGGCAGAGCAGGTACTAGCATGATTAATATCAAGGAGAGAACTGTTAAGTGCCAGGGGAACTGTGTGCCCAGCTGATATACAAGGGAAACTGCCAAACTATTTGGAGATGTCATTTTTATGGCAAGGATTCTGTGCAAGTATTGCAAGAATGACCAAGGAAATCTGATGGCTTGTGCTGTGTGCATTACACCCACCACTGCTCAAAGATAAGAACCCTGTCTGCCTTCCTGAGCAGCTGGAGCCTGGGCTGCCACACTCTGACTGTCTCACCGATGAGGAATGCACACACATTATATGTTCAGACTTTGTCCTTCCCCACCTGGCACAAGAAGAGCTTTAAATATGTCATTCCAGCATCTAGAAAGACACCTAAGAGTGTATTTGACATTTTCTGTTTTACTGTATCTCCTGCAATGCATCCATCAGTTAAAAGGTGATACAAAACTGACACACAGATACAGCTTCTGCTTGAGTTCATTTATTTTGAAAAGGGATAGCTTTTTTTCCCCATAACTGGCTGTTTATAGGAAATGATGTTTAATGTTCTAGTAATTGACAACACAGATAAACATAAGGTGACTTATGTTTTAAATGTCAAATACATAGAGAATGTATTTTAATTTACAGAGGAACAATAATCTCATAAATACTAATCATGGTTAGAGGATTTTTAGGCAATATCACGTTCCAAGTCACTCCTTTGCTAAATTCTCCTAAACCTGTTAGAGTGCTGTAAGAGTCCTGTGGGACAAGCAACTCCAGGTACAGGTAGGAATTTCCAGAGGTGAGAGAGAAATACCATTTCAGAAAAAGAATGCATGGTAAAGAGATTAAGTCTAGAAGGAAATTGGAAAAAGAATGTTCAGTAAAATGTCATGAAAGATTTAATAGTGTTTTGAGATATTTCCTGTCAGAAAGAATTTTTCTTTTTGAGTGTTTGTTTCCTATAGTTGCAGTGGTATAATCTCTGCTTTGCAGAGATTCACAAACTCATTGTGGGTACCTAATTTCCACACCAAACTTTCTCCTCTACTGGGAGATCCCAGATCATGCCAGTGAGCGCTGGCTGACCCAGCGCCTTTATTGGCCCAGCAGGAGTAGTAATACCAGTAAGCTGCCATAGAGGAATCAGCTACTGCTCCTGGCAAAAACAAGAGTCCTGTGGAGGATCACTTCAGGTGACAGGTCATGCAGGCTCATGGGAGAGTGCATCCTTTTCAGTGTAAGACTGGCACTGCTAACACCATAAAAATCCGTGTGGGGAAGCAGGACATAATAAACTTGTGAAAGTTCTGTTGGAAGGATCTATCAAAGACATGCTCCAGACTCTGTGAAATTCAGTAGGTAGTTCACAGCCCGGCTCCGTGCAGTGGTGGCTTAGCCTCCTTAAGCATAGTGGCTTCCTGAATGAACAGATGGAACCACAGCTTTTGTGGAAATGAAATGATGACATTAGCCTAAAATGGGGTTCCTTCAGTTCATGTTTTTCTCTGTGGTGTTGGTGTCCAGTAGATTGTAACAGAGCTTTCCTTGCAGAGTGAAATTTGGGTCTTTTTAGATCATTAGACAGCATTTCCAAGAGCCCAAAGTCTTCAGGCATAAAGATATGACCAGGGCACAACACATTCAGATTGATAAGAAAAGAAAAGAAGAAAGTCCTGATTTTTGCCATAAAAATCATTGAAATCCTTTTAATCTTTCAAGGGTAAATCTCAGACAAAAGGATGTTTTTAACTGATAGAAACATATTCAAACCAGCAAGATCTGATGCTCTGCTATCAGATAGGAAAAATTAAATTACATTTCACATATAGAAAGCTTTGATACTTGAGAGGTGTTTTTATTTGAAAATGATTTCTCTTATCCTGTGTAGAATGCAATTTTGATCACAATAGCATATTAAATTGCTGAAAAACTGTCATTTTGCCTTTTAAGTTGTCACTTTTCCCCTAAATAGTTTTAATTAACTGTTTGATCTAGTCATTCATTCTCATCTTCACTGTGTCTATTCAAAACTCTTAATCTATACTTCAGCTATAAACCCCAGGAAGTAACAAATACACCTTGATATATGAAGTTGTTTTGGCATTGCAAGCAGAGTAAGCTCGACTCCTTGAATTTTGTAGAGAACAAGGAACTTGATTTGTGATAAGCAAGTATGATATTCTGGATAGTCTTGTAGTGCACAATTCTGACATACTTTCTCCTGAATCACCAGTTGTGCAGATTGTCTAGCACAGCTATATTTAAAAATAGTAACATGCTTTCATGGGATAAACACTGTTTCACACCTATTGTGAAACGGTGAACTTGGACTTCCTGGGGAGCCTGTATCCTTTGGGAGAGAAGGGGGGAAATAACCCTTCAGATGCTGAATACAGTGAGCTTCCAAGAGTGATCTGGATGTGAAGAGCACACTCAGACCTCCTCAGCCTCCTCTGGAATTATGGGAATTTCTGCTGGAACTATGCAGGAATATGGGAACCTGCCTGTTCATATTAGTATATACTCTGTTTTCTAAAGCTATCAAGAAAAAGGGTGAACACTTCATCTCCTTGTCTCTGGCTCATTTTCTGTATCTACCTTTCTATACCTGTGTTTTACTGGCTGCTTCTCCTTGTGCTTTCAGTTAATGTAGATTCCAGTAGGTTACAATCTGGCTTGCCATCCCAAGTCCCTTACTAGGTTCATCTACAGAGTTTACAGCTTTAGAGCAGCGTAGTTACGCTACCTGTGCTCTGCCATAACCTGTGCTCTGCTGGTTATGGTCCTCCAAATACCCCATTCATCTGGCAGTTCTGCTAAAGCTTGGCTATTGCTTTGAAGGCCAAGGGATGGGGAAAAAGAAGCATGCAGACTACAAAAGTGCACTAGACTGTAGATGATTTGGTGGAGGAAAAGAACCCTACCTACTAGGTGTGCCACAGGTCCAGCACGGTAACTGGTGAAGATACACTGGTTCTTCCAAACCAAGAAGGAACAGTGAAGATCTGATATGATTTCACTTTCAGATTAATACACCTGCTGCATATGTACTATTTTAAATGAGGAATCATCTCTTTCAACTAAATGCAGGTGTGTACACACACACAGTCAGGACCATGTGCATTAACTGCATATGCAACCATGCAAATAGCTGTATAATTTCCATGCCTATTCTGCCTCCTCCCACATTATGGAATAAGTTTTAATCTATGTTGCATTACCTTGTACAAATGACTGTTCTGCCATCTTCTATCTCTTTTTATGTCAACAAACTACTTTTGCTTAGTCTTACTTGTAGAAAACCATGAAGTTTCCTAGTTTCAGCTAAGAGGAGTCCTGCATCAGCTGCTTCTATCGTGTTATCCCTTTCTTCCATCTCTATGGAACAAGGCCTTCACGGAGAAAACTGATTTCGCTCCTGTATGTGCCTGAGCTTCTGGGCATGACTTTAATACAAATACTCCATTAATACTGCTCAAGTGTTTCCTTGCTCTTATAGTGCCATTCCTCAGAGGAGCTTGAAGATACCAGAGAGACTGCTTTCGATGCAGGGCAACTGCAGACTTAATGTGACCTGGTGTACACCACCATCTCTTAGAATGGGAATGTAAAATCCACATATTTTTTTAAATTCTAGGTAACTGATGTTCTTGGTTTACTGTAGATCACTTAATCCACAGATTATGTGTTCATTTTGCTTTCAGTAAGGAGGAAGACACCTACCCTGCTTTGGGGCCATACAGTCTGTATGCTTGGGACATGCCAGACACAAAAGAATTGAAGTCCAGAAGAGAACATTTGATTTGCTCTTAATCCTTAAGTGAGAGCCTGAAGAGAGTAAGATATAGAAGGTAGCTAGATGCCATCACATGGCTGTAGCAGATGGGAAGATTATTGTTGTTTTGAAAGACATAAAAGGGTGAACGTTCTCTATGACCCAAAACCTCATGAACTTCCAATGATATCTTTACCTGGTTCAGAACATCTAATTACCACTAATATTATTTAAAGTATGTGTTGACTTTGCAGCCTGGACTTTGCAGAGCCCAGACACTGTCACTCATATCAAGTGACTGTGGGAACTCCACTCTGCAGATGCCCTGAGTGCCACCCTCTTCCATTTCTGATTTGATTTTTTAATCTAAAACACTGTTTTCCTGTTCTGTAGCCATGTTACTCTGTCTTTCTGAATCCCCCTTTTTTATGAAACCACTAATTCCTAGTGATTTTTACTCAGCTTGAAGGAAAATCCTTCAAAATCTGTACGTTTTCTCTTAAGGCTTCATTGGCTGTAGTGATTCACAAAAATCAGGGTCTTTTCTGTTAGCTGTTTTTTGTTTGTTCTGTAGCCTCTCCCCAGCAGATGTACCCACATGGCTGGTTTAGATCTAATGTTCATAAACTCAAATCTGATTGATAGTTTGTGCATAGCATCTTCAAAGTGTCACAACATGGAGTAATATAATGCACTTTTTCCATTATGTATTTGTTAGAGTTTGATAGACCATTTTTTTTTTTCATGCAAGGCAGATATTCAGATATTATTTAACCTTTTATTTTGAAAAATTGGAGAAAGTTCAGGAAAAAATGAAAAGTCTTTGAGGCTGGGTGAAGTTCAAGGAATGAAGTTTGTCATTAATAGAAAGATGACAGTCAGTCTGCCTGCTTTCAGTATGCAGTATAATATTTGCTCCAGTACTTTTCAGTCCTTTCAAGAGAACCTAGGTGCCAATAAAACTAGAGATGGAAGCCAACACATATTTTTCAATAATAAATTGCACCAATGCCACTGAATTGTCTTCCCCACTAGGGTTACAGAGCTAGATGGGCAGAAATAGGCACTGGTGAGGCTCTTCATACTGACTGATATGACAGTGTAACAAAGAGGGACTTGAAAAATAGATGCAAAAATTAGATCAGGATGAAATGAGTACACAAGTTATAAAGCAAAAGACTCAAAGAGAGCTGTCTAGTGGAGAATTCAAATAGGTACCACAGGTATCTGTCCTGGCTTGTGTCTTGTGAGTGACTTTGAAGATGACACCAAAGTGAGAGCCCTTCTGAAGCAGAAAAGGGAACAGGTTTTGATGACAGATAAGCTTCATAAACTGGAGAGCTGACATCTAGAAGATGAAATTCAGAGAAGACAACTGCAATGTGTGGCACTGAATGATGAAAAACCTTGCAGGTGTAGAACTGGGAATAACTGGCTGGGCAGGAGTCCAGCAGGAAAGCATCTGTGGAGGGCTTAGATGGGCTCTCACGCAGTGAGTCAGCAGAGTGTTGCTGCTGTGGAGAACAACATCTAATAACATCTAATCTTAGAAATAGGAGCGCCTTATTTCAAATAATCCCTCAGTTTTGAGGAGCACACTCACAGGAAAATACAGCCAAACAGAGAGAATCTGAGAAAAAACAACAGCAGTGCTAAGAAAAGCTGTCCCTTGAGAAAAAGCTGAATAAACAAACTCATAAGAAGTTGTTTTGTTTTCTGATTTATCAAAGCTTATTATAGAAGAAAAGAATGACTAATTCTTGTGGGATAATACAAGAGAAAACTGAGAGTATCTGGGAAATAAAAGAATTATTAAGAAAAAGATTCCAGCTAGCAGGAAATGGTGCACTAGGATGAGCTATGAAGAGAAGTTACAGAAACAAGCATTTCTCAGAGGTAGCTTAGTTAAAATTTACTCTTGCAGAGGGATGGATGAGATAGGACTTAACATCTCTTCTGGCCCTGACTTTTTATGACTTTTCTCTCATTGTATTGCAAAAAGCGACTTACCTGTGTCGAGTCAGAAATCAGAGATCTGACATACTGGTTTGGTGAAAAGATGACAAAAAGGGGGCAGTACATGAACAGTGGTAATAAGAGAAACTTTCCTGCCAGTGAAATACAGGAGGGGTTGGAAACTGGCCCCACTCTTACGCCCCCCAACCTTTTTATACCAGCAGAGCCAGGTTTTCACCTAAAAAGAACAGTCGGCCAATGGAAGTCCTGTGGCTGCTGCCCTCCTTGGGAAGGCCACAGAAAAGGTCTGTTTGTCATTGCTTAGAGGGAAAGAAGAGGTTTCCCAGCTTCAGCTCCTGGGGTTGCATAAGCTCTTCCACCACTGTGTCCTCGAGTGACTGCCAAGCCCCCAGGGCTGGACACTGCAGAAGAGACCAGATCCTGCGTCTTCTGTTCTGAAGGAGACTGCTTTTTGGGCTTGATGTTATATTTTCCTGTTCTTACATGCTGAGCTTTGCTATGGTTTGGGTCACCGCAGCAGTCTCAGCTGTAGAGGGATGTTCATCTCTGCATACACACAAAAGGTGATGAAAGCAAGAACAAGGCTGTTGTGGCAACAGTGGTAAAGCTGAATATAATTTGTGAGGATATAGTGGCTAACAACCTAGACCTAAGCCTCCATTTCTTATTTTCTGCTAAGGCCAAAAGTCATTGCAGCTTGTGATACTGAATTGAAAAGTGAATAACAGAGTCAGTGTCTGGCATGGTGAGGCTGCTCTCCTGAATATCCACACAGATGGCCAAAGCACGTTTCTTTGTGGAATCCCTGAAGCAAGCTATATATGATGAACAGAATGAAAACAATCTCTGCTCACTTTCTGCCCATTGAAAATAGGTAGCACTGTGATATTTGCTGTCGTCTTAAGCTTCAGTACACCTAGAAGCATCTAGGTAATCATTAAATTTAAGATTAAACAAGAGGAAGCTTTCAAAAGTCAGATAGATATTTTTCTGAAATTGTTTTCTGTGAGATGCACCTGATACCTGGAGTCCATGTTTAAAATGGGAGAAAAAAAAATCCACTCTTTGTCCTGTTCATACAGGGCATATTTCCAGGCTCTGTTTCAGTAGAATAATTCAAATTATTCCTACAACCCAGAATACTTCTGACCACTTTTAGAGGTCTTTAATTGCACTTTAATCTTCAGAAAGGTTTTCAGGTGACACTCTGATCTTGATCTCAGAGAAGTAATCTCAGAAAAGGTAACAAGACACCTCTTAGTTGGTACTTTCTTTGGGAGAAAGGTGGCTGAAAGAACAAGTGTGTAATTTTATGACACATCATCAGACTTTAAACTGAGACTTTCTTCAGTATGGAAAGAGTCACTTTACCTGCTCTCACCTGCTGCTGAGCAATTAGCTCTTCTAGCATGACCACTTTCTCAGTTTGAGAAAACTCTCTTGTGAAACATCCATGAGAAGCATAATTTTTTCCAAACAACCTGCTTCATGACCCAGTGATCATTTTCAGGAGTTTCATGGTTTAACTGATAATACCCAGAAGGTTTTTGCTTGCTGAGAGATGATGTCTGCAGTTGTTGGTGAGCAAGTGTTGAGGCTGTTTTATTTATAGCTGATGTACCCTGGGGATGATAAGCATGTTTGCTCTGGATAAGATGAAAATAAGTTATATTGAATCTATTTTAGAATTTAAAACATCTTTTAAGCAACAGAGTAATGATGTGATTTTTTTTTGTTTGTTTGGTTTTTTTATTGGTCGTGTTGGGGTTTTTTGGGGGGTTATTTTTGGTTTGAGGGTTTTTTTTTAAGCATCTGCCAATGAGCTGCTGAGTGCTTAGGATACTTTTGGCTTATCCTATATTCTTTACGATTTTGTCACCTAACCTCTTGTCTCTTATTTCATACTGATTCTGCCAGGATTCCCTTTCCAGAATAAGAACAACCACTCACTGCAGAAGGAATGGAGAAAAAGACTAAGGGATTTACCCAGTGTAAATAAACAAGCAGGAAAGGTTGCAGACTTGAGGAGAAAATTACTGCTTTTCTGTAAATAGACTCACAAGACGTTCTGAATGCCAGTGTAAAACCAGTTATTGCTAGAGATGAGATAAGGATAGCAACTGAAAGATGCAGACAAGAGTTTATAAGCATTTTCTTTATTGCTGTTGGGTTTGGCCTTTTAGTGGGAGATGCAGTGCAGGATTATTTTCTTATTTCCCGTAAATACCATTTTTTGTTGGTTTGCTTCTTCTGTTGTCACTGACAACAGAATTATTTCACTTGTGATTTTTTTCCACTCTGCATTAGTCTTTCCAGGGAACCAAAGGCTGTGCTTTATGTCCTCTTGCTAATTGCTTTTCTTGCAGCAGTCGGTTTCCAGTCTCTCAGCAAGGGCATTAGCTTCAGTTAGTCTCAGTGGGTTAAATTATAGGCTGCACACTGGGGTGGATGGCTTAAGATGTTTGATTATTGGTGGGTATATCTAACCAAGCCATTCTGCAGGGATTCAGGTTTACTACTGTTCTCTTAATGAGGGAATATTTTTCTCTTCATTTAGTACTTTGTTTTTTAAAAGTCAGGTAAACCCTCATTGGCTTCAGTCATGTAGAATTACACTGGAAATGGTTGGAAATCTTCAGCACTTCATTACAGCTGCCTCTGTACAGTAACTCAGTATAGAGACTGAACTTCAGATATTGAGCTGGGTTAAGTTTTGGTCTGGTACTCTGCAGCACTCGTATACTGTCTGGTGTCTTTGCCCACTGGATCTGACACGGCTGTCTTTTCTACTAGCCTGTGACTGACAGCCCATTCTCTCCACTTGCTCAACAGCCAAGCTTCCCTTTGGACCCTGAGCCTGACCTGACTTGACTTATACCAAAAGTTCTCTGTCCCCCATCCCTGCTGCCTTCCTGCAAGTCACCTTCTCCATTGTGCCTCTTCTGCTTTGGGGATTTCAGGAGCTGGCTGTAGAGGTAAAGTAACTGCTTTTGTACAGTATTTGAACTGATGTACCTCCTGGCTTCAGTTTGCCTGGATCTGATGTGTCTTCACTGGGTGTATGTCCACAGCCTGCAGACACCCTCATGTGGTTAAGAGTGATTTTCAATTGAATGTTTGGTCCAGAAGCTTCCCATAGGCTACATATCTCAACTTTAATAGCATGTTAATGATTTTTTACCCCCCTAAAGTTATTTTACATCACTGTTGAAAATAATTTATATATATTTTTTTAGTTGGGTTAGAAGTTTGTAGGACATTTTGAAAGGAAGCAAGGCACTAGATTTGAAATAATTTGACAAACTGAGTACATTACACCTTAGATTTGTGAACTAGGCATCCAACACATTTAAATTCCCTGTCACAATGCTGACTCCTTTTCTGTGCTGACACCATTGCAGAGTGGCAATGAAAGGCATATGGGATCTTCCTGCATTTAATATGAATCTGTATTACCAGCAAAATGCCAAATGATAGAACCTTTTGGGTTGGCTAAAGTGATTTTTTGGGTGTAACTGAATTATTGTAACATTCATGGCACTACAAAAACATGCTAACTCTTTGGAGTTATTCTTTTTTTACTTTTGTATTGTTAGAAATACACAATACTGAACCTGTGCTTCTTTTCATTGTTACCAGACACATAAGAAGTGTGTCTGTGGCCCCATTAGCTAGGACATGTGTCTTTTATAGGCACATTCTGCATCTGGGTGTCACAGAGATTCCCAACAAATAGTCCTTGCATGCCGTAGTAACTCACGGATCCTCCATAAAGCACTCTTTGTATCTGGATGTGTTGGGTTGTGTGTTGCAGGATTTTTGGTAGTGGAGGAGGGTGCTACAGCCGTGACCCCTTATGAGAAGTCCCTTGAAGCTCCCCCAGCTCCAAGTCAGACCCATGTCTGTTCCAGGGCTGAGCCAATTAGTGATGGTGCCTGTGCCTCTACAATAATGTATTTAAGAAGGGGAACCTGGGAGAATGAGTGGGAGTTGTGAGGAGCAGTTGCAAGGAGGACACCTATGCAAACACTGAGGTCAGTGGAAGAAAGTAGGAGGGAAGGTGCACTGGAGCAGAGACCCCCCTGCAGCTCCCGGTGGGGCAGGCTGTGCCCCTGCAGCCCATGGAGGTCCACGGTGGAGCAGATCTCCACCTGCAGCACCTGGGGGACCCCACGCTGGAGCAGGTGACTGTGCCTGAAGAGGGCCAGGACTCTGTGGGAAGCCCCCACTGTTGTAGTAGGTGCTGGATGATTACACCATGCAGGAGGGATCCACACTGGAGCAGCTCAGAAAGGGCTGTGACCTCTGGGAAAGACTCATGTCAGGGAAAGTTTGTGGAGCACTGTGTCCTGTGAGAGAGACCATGTTGGGGCAGGGGATGAATGCGAGGAGTCCTCCTACTGAGGAGGAAGGAGCATCAGGACTGACTGAAATCTCCCAATTCCCTGCCTCCTGAGCCTCTGGTAGGGAAAAGGTAGAAAAATTGGGAGCAAAGCTGAGCCCAGGAAGAATGGAGGGTTAGGGGGAAGGGTGTTTTCAAGATGTGGTTATACTTCTTACTGTCCTACTCTGTGAAGTGTTGGTGTTAGTGTTTGAATTAAATTAATGTTCTTTTTCTTCCCCTAATGTGTCTGCCTCTTGACCTTGACCAAAATGGGTGAGTCATCTCTCCCTGTCCTCATCTTGATTCCTGGGCCTTTTGTTGTATTTTCTCATTCCCATCCCTGTGGAGGAAGGGGTGAGTGAGCCACTGTGTGGTGCTCAGCTGCCCTCTGGGCTCAGGCCAGAAAACTGGAGAATGCCTAAATGGGTGATTATGCCTTGGCACTTGTAACTCTACCTTTTGTGAAATACAGGCTTTTTAAGCCATGCTGGATAAAGATGGAAATACCAACTCTCTGTAACTATGTATATGTGTCATCAGTTCCAGGAAGATCACTCAGTGTTTTCAAGAACTTTTGGCTGGGGACCTGTCCTCCAAAATGACACTGTTGTGCCTTTATGAGAAGCAGCAAATATTGTTGTTTCCAGAAGCCAGTAATATCATGTTTGCCTTCATGAAAACAAGTGCTGAAGGACTAATATGCAGTAGGGTTAATGAAAGGCTGTGACTTAGCACTGTATATTCAAATAACTTAATGGGAGTAAAAAAGTAATTGTTTATTTTCAGTGGTTTTCCATTTTTGCAAAGCATTTAGCTGATAAGGAAAAACACCAGCATGCTAAGGGAAATGAGAAACTGTTGTTACACAAACACAAACAACTGAGAATCATGCAGCTGGGCTTTGCAACCAAACAATATGTAAAAAAGACCAAAAATGCCTTTATTTTCTTTGCAAGAAATATATATTAACATCTACTGTAAGTGCATTCTGGTCTTCCTGCAAAATATATGAAAAAATAACTTAGCAAACAAGAAGGAAATAAAGCGACAGAAATGCCTTTTTTGAATTCTGACTCCAGTGGCTTATGGTGAAAGGGGACAACAGGAGTAGATGAGGAGTACTGTGCTGGGATGTGTTGTTTGCAATACCAGAACATGTTTTTTGCACATGTCTGCATATTCTTTACACTTTTTCAAATACCAGATACCAAATGGACTGTGATAACTCTTCTTCACCATTGATACTACCACCATTTTCCACCACAGCCTCCTTTTCCCCATCAGCGTTCCAATCCCCATTGAAATTGCAACTCCTTCCAGACCTGCTTTGGTGGTACAGCAACTAGTATAATGAACAGTTGTTCCTGACAGAGGCTTCAGATTATTAACATGATACAAAACTGTATTAAATGCAATGATGTGTTAATATCTGATAATTTTTTCTATGTTATTCTCCAATATTCCCCTGTTACCCTTTTTCATGGAAGTGATTTGTAAGCAGCAGAGGGGACTTGTATTAATTCTGTAAGAGCAAATGTCAGTAATTTTGCCTCTTCTGGAAGCTGGTTAACAGAAATGCTCTTTTGTGTTGCCAGACAACTGGCTCTGCTGACAGATGGGCTCTGCATCTCACACCTTGCCTAGCAGAGCATTTGAGGAGTTTAGAAGTCAGATGATTTGATGAAATATAATGTAGTACTTCAAAGATGTAAGTGCACTTGGATCTCAACCTGAACAGGATGTACTTTCGTGAGGGGATGCAAGGTGAACTTACTGGTACTGCAGCACAAGACCATGTAGTTTCTTGTTGCTCAAAGGGAGAGAGCACATGGATCTCTGGCTCAGTGAGTTTGCTGAAGAATGTGTCTGTTGAAAGCTGTGTAGTGAACAGTGTAGTCAACAGCTATTTAAATGATGTGATGAGTTAAGTTAAAGGAATGTCTTGTAAAGTTTTCCTTCCGTCTTGCAATAGCAATCCTTCTGCTTCAGAAAACTGGGGTCATGAAACCTGCAGGCTAAACATGTTACTGAGTAATTCACATAAAATCAGAGGATTCATGGGGGTTTGCATGCATCACATCATTCTGACACCTATGAAACTCTGTCACACATAACACAAAAATGGTGGTGAAAATGCTTGCAATTGCTAATTAGTTCTCAAAGTGCACCTGGGAGACAGAAAGAATAACTCAGGTAAGTGACTTTAGAAGGCCTTGTAGTGAGGCAGGATGTATAATGGCACATCATGAAATTACCTGGATCACATGTGTCATGGTTTAACCTGGCAGGCAGCTGAAGACCTCACAGCCGCTCTCTCACTCTCCCTGCCCCCAGTGGATGGGGAAGAGAATCTGAAGAAAGAAAAGTAAAATTCGTGGGTTGAGATAAAGACAGTTTAATAGGACAGAAAAGGAAGGGAAAATAATAACAATAGTAGTAGTAACAGTAATAATTTATAAAATAATTATAATATACAAAACAAGTGATGCACAATGCAGTTGCTTACCACCCACTGACCAATGCCCAGCCAATTCCTGAGCAGCGGCCCCTGGCCAGCTTTCCCCCTAGTTTATATACTGAGCGTGACATCATATGGTATGGAATATCCCTGTGGCCAGCTGGGGTCACCTGTCCCAGCTGTGTCCCCTGTCATCTTCTTGTCCCCCCCAGCCTATTTGTTGGTGGGGTGGGGTGAGAAGCTGAAAAGTCCTTGACTTAGTGTAAACACTGCTTAGCAACAACTAAAACATCAGTCTATTATCAACATTATTCTCATCCTAAATCAAAACCACAAGGGATATTGATGGATCGGTAATCATGATAACACCTGTGAAAGGTCAGGCTGGACTTAGGACCTCTAAATACATAAAAGGTGTTAGGGACATCAGCCCATCTGAAGTGCATGTATACCAATGCACACAGCATAGGTAACAAACAGGAGGAGCTTGGAGCCGTGATTAAACAGGAAAATTATGATGTCGTGGCTATTACAGAAACGTGGTGGGATGTGTCCCATGACTGGAGTGTGCCAGTTGATGGCTACAAGCTCTTTAGGAGGGATAGACAAAGAAGGAGAGGTGGTGGGGTGGTGCTGTATGTTTGGGACTGTTATGATTGCTTCAAGCACAAGTATAGTGAAGACAGGGTGGAATGTATTTGCATTAGAATCAGGGGCAAGGCCAACAGGGCACATGTTGTAGTAGGAGTCTACTAGAGACCACCCAACCATGACAGAGGGGTGGATGAAATATTATGTAGGCACTTAGGAGAAGTCTCACAATCACTTGCCCTTGTTCTTGTGGGAGACTTTAACTTCCCAGACATCTGCTGGAAATACAACACAGCAGAGCGGGACCAGTCCCAGAGGTTCCTGGAATGTGTGGGAGACAGCTTCCTGATGCAGCTGGTGAGTGAAATGACCAGAGAAGGTGCCCTGCTGGATCTCCTCTCTGTGAACAGAGAAGGACTGGTGGATCATGTGGCGGTTGGAGGCCAACTAGGGCACAGCGATCATGAAATAATAGAGTTCTCTATTCTTAGAGAGACCAGAAGAGGGGGGAGCAGAACTGACATCCTGGACATCCAAAGGGCTGACTTTGTCTTGTTTAAGCAACTGCTTGGCAGATCCCTTGGGAGACAGTCCTGAAGGGTATAGGAGTCCAGGAAGGCTGGGCACTCTTCAACAATCAAGTCTTAATGGCTCAGGAGGAGGTGGTCCCCAGGTGCTATAAGAGAAGCTGGCGCCAGAGAAGGACACCCTGGCTGAACAGGGAGCTTTGGCTGCAACTCAGGGAGAAAAGGAATAAGGGGCTAGTCACTCACAATGATAATAAAGATCCTGTGAGGCTATGCAGGGTGGAAATCAGAGGTTTGAAGACCACCTAGAAACTGAACTGACTTCAACAGTCAAAGATAACAAGAAATGTTTCTATAAGTACTTCAACAGCAAAAGAAAGACCAGGGAGAGCCTCCATCTATGCTAGACACAGGAGGAAACATGGCAACCTGCCACGGACAGGTCTTATAAGGAGCGGCTGAGGTAACGGGGGTTGTTTAGTCTGGAGAAGAGGAGGCTGAGGGGAGACCTCATCGCCCTCTACAGCTCCCTGAAAGGAGGCTGCAGAGAGCTGGGGATGAGTCTCTTTAACCAAGGAACAAGTGATAGAGAGAATGGCCTCAAGTTGTGCCAGGGAAGGTTTAGACTGGATATTAGGAAGCATTTCTTTCCAGAAGGGGTTGTTGGGCGTTGGAATGGGCTGCCCAGGGCAGTTGCAGAGTCCCCACCCCTGGAGGTGTCTAAGAGTCAGGCTGACATAGCGCTGAGGGATATGGTGTAGTTGAGAACTGTCAGTGTTAGGCTGATGATTGGACTGGATGATCTTCTTTTCCAACCTAGATGATTCTATGACAGGCTTGCATTCTACTATATGTACATATACTTACAAAGGAGCATAACATCACAAGTGTATCACTGTTTCTTGGGCTTTTGCTGTTAAAATCCCTGCCATCACTGAAGAATAGTTAATATTTTTTTCTTGCATGTTACAGCTTGTGCTAGGCAATTGATTTTGCACAGCTTGTTTACCAAATTTGAAGTGGTGGAGTACTGAAATTAATTTCAAATATGTGTAAAAATTGGCTTATGGTCTTGCATACAGCCAAAAAAAAAAAAAAAAGTATGGAAAAAATGAAACCTTTCATAACAAAGTATTTTAATAATAAAGTATTTTAATTATGAAGGGTTTGTCAAACCCAACAGGAGTTTTCTTCCATTCCCCATGAAAGAGTCAAGTGTTTTTTGTTGTCCAGATGCTGCCAATGACAGGAGAACTCCTGTCAGAAGGACATTTTGGCTTTTCCTGAATGTCTTCAGGCTCTGCTCCAGAGGAGTATTCCATCAGAATTCCAGAAGGGCAGACATTCAAACATGGGCTGCTAAGACCCTCTAAAATCTGCATGCAGTGTATCTTCCTTGAAATACAGGCTGTGCTACCCGTGCCCGAGTGCTTTTCTCAAGATTTACTTTGGGCTTTGCTTGTGCAGCTCCCTCTGAAGAGTTTTGTTTGCTTCAGCCCCTGTCTCGCTCTCCTTGTTGCACTGCGGGGACTGGAGCCTCTTCAAGATGGAAGCTGCCCTTTGACATCAGCAGGAGAAGCGTTTGCTTGTCACTGTGCTGAGTGACACAACCTGTGAGGATCTGGTCCCCAGGGTGTCTGAAGGAGATACACCAAGATACTGACTTTAATGTGCACACATCTGGTGATACAGATTTGATGCAAGTTTTCTAATCAAGTTTTTAGCTCACTGAGGGTAATGTAACATTTTAGGCAGATTGCTTAGAAAAGCCTCTGCTTGAAAAAAAAAAAAAAAAACAACAACAAAAAACCCAAGCATAATTAAATATGCCAATCACTTTCCTGTAGGATATTTTGCATTAGACCACTATTCCCACTGTTGAGGAGTAGTAATCATGCAGTATAAATATATATAAATGGAATTTCTTAAATCAAGCATGTTGTCCAAGTTACAACTATCATTAACATATTCAAAAGATCATATGCCAGGAAGTTATCATCTGAATATACATAAATTACGATTAAATACGTACATTCACTAAACTCACTAAAATGTGGAGGGGTGTTGAGTTACTGACAAGCTGAAGTTGTTAGAAAACAAGACAGTAATTAAGGTTTCCATTGCACACTTCCACTGTTTCATACTGAGATGTTCTACAAGCATCATAAATGATGTGGCATTTTGCAGACTTGATGTCTGTAGCTGTACTTTTACTTAAGTGAACCTGGACTTGCTTCAGTTATGTCAGGCTTTTGTTTCTTGTTTGCAGGTTTGGGAGAAGAAGGAAGTTGCCAAGCCACGTCTAAGACCCAGACAAGCAAGAAAGTCTGCGGGAGGCTATGTGAAAAATTAATGCATTTTGTGCCAAGAAAAAATAAATTTGATATTTGTGAGGAAAGTGTGGCTTCCTCTATTGAAACAGGGACAGCTGTCACTGAACTGGCCAAATACGTCCTGCAGGGGTACCTTTACCAGGTAGCAGAGCTCTAACTGCAGTGCTGTGCTGTATCTGTGACCAAGGGACTCCAATGCTGCCCTGCTGCAGGTGAGTGCTTAAGCCCCTTTAGTGTAATCTGTCAGACATGGCCTTGTCTCTTGTGTTGGGAAGAAAATATTGGAGGAACTTGGTTTTTGATTGCTTATGAGACTGTTATACCTCCCAGTGATGTGACAGGATAATCCTTCCTCAGTATGCAGTGGAATTCAGTGGAGAAATAAACCCTTTACTGAGAACACATGGTCCGTTAAAATCACTTTGAAAGACAGTGATGGAAATAACTGCAAAGCCAATTGCTGCTCCTGAGTGCCTTTGCAGAGGTGGCTGAGCACTGAAAATCAGCATCAAATGCTTCAGTTTGCACAAAGGTTCAGAGGGAGTTATATGAGTGATTGCTGCATAATGCTGCCAAAAGGATTTTGTCAGTCTAAATTTTAATCTTGCTTTGCATTTTCATGCTTGTTTGCTTAAAAAAAGTTGTTTCATGTTGATAGCTATAAAGATATAAAGATTTCAAAGTAAATACTGCCTTTATAATAACTGCAGGTTTTTGCAACCATAAGGTTATATAGAATCATCACATACTTACTTCAGCAAATATTTATTGTGGTTTTAAAATTTCACAGTTAAATTATGTTGAAAAATGAGAAATGGAGTATTTACTTTTTAATTATTAGTGTTTTATATGGTGAATATTTGTCTGCCTACATTTGTGTGGACATTGGAGATCAAAATACCTTGAAACTAAAGTTTTAAAATAACTGTAAAAAATTATATAAAAATATCTTAAATATGATACAGAAATAAAAAGGTAAGCTCAGCAAAATGAATGTTGCACATAAAACTAGTAGGCATATTAAATAAAGATAACATCTACTTATCTAGCAAATATTACTGACTGCTTGTTGTCACCATGCTCTTCAGATTTGTTTTTTTAAATTATGACATTTCTTTGTTTCCCACATTTTTAGTCAAAATTGAAGTGCAGCAATAGCCTTCCAGTGTTCTCATTCCCTGGTGAACTAGTTCAAATGAAGCAACATATACACCGCCCTGTGAGTGCACAGACACAAAGGCAAAACCTTTTTGCCTGTAGGGGATGTGTCCCTGTACTTGCCTAGAAGATACAGAAGGTATAAATTTGCAGAGCACATCATCCTCACACACAGCTTGATGTGGAGTTGCTCCCTTACAACCAAAAGAGTGTCTGTCTGTGTGAGCTCCTTGATCAGCCCAGGATGCATTCCTGTGATGGTGGCACTCTTTTTCATGTCTGTCCTGGTTCAGTCAGGACAGAGTAAAGTTTTCCCCAGCAGAGAGAGAGGGGGAAGGGATCTCCAGCCGGGTTATTCATACCATGCTGACGTCAGGTCCGGGGGCGGAACCTTTTCCTTGCTCCTTGGTGGGTTCGGGAGGGAATTTTGCTTTCCGTAAACCAGCTAGCGGTATTTCTCTATATATCATTTGTCTTGTTCACTGTTATTGCTGTTTATTGTTGTGACCATTGACACTGTTGTTATTCAGATCGTTCTATCACTCTGTTGTATTAAATTTCTTGTTATTTTAGCCGGGGTCTGTGTCTAACTTCCAACCCGACCGGCGCGGGTGGGAGAGGGGCAATGGCCATGTGGTCCCTGATCCTGGCAACGATTAAAACTTGCACAATGTCTCATGTGGGTCAATGCTGTTTCCACCTCTGCCATGGT
Source organism: Athene cunicularia (assembly GCF_003259725.1). NCBI lineage: Eukaryota > Metazoa > Chordata > Aves > Strigiformes > Strigidae > Athene > Athene cunicularia. The sequence goes on along the minus strand of NW_020799142.1, from coordinate 14,302,271 downwards.
ACAGAAACTTTGCTCTAGATTTGACTCAAGAGTGGTCTGGGGTCAGTACTGAAATCCCTAGGAGTGAACTAAACCTCTCTGACTGAGCTGGTTGGAAGGAAACCTTGTGTTCTCCTCGCAGCTTGATCTGGAGGCTCTGTGGTGGTGACTACCTATAACAATCTCATCCCTCCCACTTTCCTTCAATGAGGAAGGCAAGCAATGTCTCCTGGAGTCTTTGACAGAGAAGAAGAGAAGGTGAAGGTTTGGTCCTAACCAGTGTACTGAGTGGTGGAGATATATTAGTGCTGGCACAGAATATCTCTACGGATAAGCACATATGCTGTATTATGTGCAATAGGGCATCACACACTGAGCAGCTCAAGTGGCTTGGCAATACACCTCTAAAACTTTTCTACATCTGTATGTTATTCCAGGTGAAGTTTGGCACTTCAAAATCTAGCATTTTAAAGTCTCAGTTATATTTCAGGGATCTGATTTACTTTAAGGCTTGGCCAGTAAATACCACACCTCCTGAGCAGTTCTTGATCTGTGGAATTTTGTTGTGATTGGTAGGACTCCAGGATGATACTTAACTATTCTGCCTTAGTACTCTGTAGCTCTTCAGCAGTTTGCCTCGTACTATTCTTTGAGTGGAGAATAGCAGACTGAAAATAAGGCAAGGCGTTTTCTACACCTACGTCTTTATTGCCTCTGATTATACTTTCTGGTTGAACCTTTCTACACTGTTTCTTAAGATGTTTTTCTGTTTATTTTATTTTTTAATTCCACATCACAGTAGCAATCTTGTAATTTTTTCTAATCTGTGAAATTATTTTTAGTGTATACCAAACATTTTATGTGTTAATCTGTAGCACAACAGAATTTAAACTGGGAGTGCTGAACATTATTTGTTTCATAAATCCTTCAAATATACTCGCCCTCCCCTCCCTCAATCCACTTCAGTATCATATTTGTGAATCTTGTCTTTAAACTTGAGATAAATGTTTCAGTCTCTACTCTTTTATGGAGAGAAGGGAAGGTTTCCATATTGAGGAATTTCTTATGTACAGAGATGATCACAACTATTCAGGGAAATTCATTGGAGTTTCCTAGAACAGAACTCTCTGTGGATCTAGTTTATGAGAAATTTTGCATACAAATATTATGGTTTTATATTTATAGAAAATATACTTTATAAATTTGGTAGAATTACTTTTCTCTCTGTAGGTAACATTTCAATTGTTACCAACATTTCCATCCATAACTTCGTAGTTACATTTTCCATTTGAAGAAACAATGCCCTTTTAAATTTGTACCTTGGAATGATAGGATATATTACATCCTTTCTACACTGTAATACGCAGACTATCAATATTAAGTAGTCCTGCACAAATTCAGTAACTTTTGAAGTGTTATATTGCTTTAATTGTGTGAGGCTTAACTTGAATTCTTATTGACATGCAGTGAATATAAATAAAGCTTTTTTTTCAAAACTCATTACCAGAATCCCATCCCATGTCTCTCTCAGGATGGACAGGTTAGAGCTAGCTCAGCTACATCTATTCATAATATATAAATGGATTTACTGACATCTTGGTATTTGTTAATGGAAATTTTAATATTGGAGAGTGCTGATTCATTTCTGTGCCCAGTTTAGTGTTCTTCTTTTCTGAGGATCATTTGATGACTGCTCCTTTTTTTTTGTTTTTTTTTAAACACTGTTTGAAAATCTGTATCTCGTCAAGCACATCAGCACATCTCTGTTGCTAAGTTCTATGGGAGAAAATAAAGCCTTGTCACTTTTTTAAACATTGACATTTCTCTGTTGTGCTATCGCCAGTTATTACTGAGTTAATGCTATTATGTAATTGTTATTGTATATATTGTTTAAAGCTGATAATTTCAGATTATAGATAGTGTTGCAATTCTGAAATGTTTCTTTGATCTCACATTACAAACCAAAGCTGAATTGCCCACTCTTGTGGCAAAACTTGTGGAAGATAAATCAGGAGAGGAAATCAACAGTGTTTTTCAGGACTCATCTTAGACTTTTTCTCTATCCAGGAGAACAACAAGGTAGGATTTCTCTTACCTAGTTTTAGGTATCTACAGATTGAACCTAGAACTAACTGCATCTATAACTATATCGTTAAGAACTGCACAGAATACAAAATTTGCTTTATCTTCTTCCTAAGAAACGTATCTTTTTTTTTTTTTTTCCCCCAAATAAAGTTTTTACCCTTAAAGGAATTTGTGTTTTGGAAAAAAATGCATTTTGATTGTGAAGTTATTGTAATGGAAAGCTTTTGAACAGCTGTAGGATGTAGTGCTTATTAGAGAACATCGTCATTGGGGATTAATTGCCATCATAACCAGTCCAAGCCAACTATTGTTTTGCTTTATTGTAATGTGGTTTCCAGTTAAATTATCCTGTTCCATTGTGGTGGTGCAATTCTTACCCCTCCCTGCCCTCCTTGTTGGGCTGCTGGGTGCCAGGTGTGATTCCATCCACATTCCCCCAGGCCATACACCAATCTGTGGAGATAAGGACTGATAACCTTGAGGAGCCCGGCTCCTGCCCCTCCCAATTGCTTGGAAAGGGTTATAATGGCCCATCATCTCCTGATGGCCTGACACACCTGTGCCTGGGATGTGATCAGATGGAACAATACAGGGTTGCATGTTATTCAAATTCTTGTGCAACTGCCGGAAGGCACCAGATAGTATTTGACAAAAGTCAATTATCTTGGACCCTATAAATTGCGACCACCAGAGACCCTTTGAGCTCTCCTGGATCGCAGCGGGCCTGTGACCAGCATCTCCCCTGAGCTGGGACGCCTCTCAGGTGTCGTCTGCTCCAGAGGGAAGGCCAGGGCGAAGTCCACCCGCTCGAGTATCAATTATCGCCCGTTGAGGAATGCCAAGGCATTGTGAGTATTTGCTCTAAACTCGAGAGGGAAATTTTCTTTGAGCTAGCTTCTATTTCACCTGTTTATTGGGGGTGTGTGTGTGTGTGTGTGCGTACGTACCCTTACCCTTGTTCCTGTGTGCTTGTCCCTTTTGTGTTCATTTTACCGAATCCAAACCCCTTTGTTCCTGTATGTATATGTCTGGTTTGTGTATGCGCATGTACATATGTGTATAAATTAAGGTACCGTTAAGTAAATTAAGAGTGAATCTTGTCATTTTAGAACCTGAATAAGTCGCTTTTCTTTCTGAGCTATTTTGTATTGACAAATAGTTGTTAGTTATTAATAAATCTAGATTATTTTCCTAAATCATTACCGTGTCAATACTTTCATCCACAACAAATTGGCGTAGTCGGCAGGATGACAAGCAAAATCACTGAATACTTGCAAAAACACGGTATCCAACCAAATCCCACCTTCCCAGAGGATTGGGCTTATAATAATTGGCACAACTGGGAAGAGGTAGAAAAACAGTTAACTAATGCCAGAGGTGCAACTAAATTTGGAAAAAATAAAGGTATGATTTTTAAGATGTTGGGAGTGTGCCTGGAAGCTGCCTATCATGAACGACAGAAGTTTAATCATAAAATACAAAATTTACAAGATGAGATTACATAGCAGAAATCCACCAATCTGCTGTTATCAATTAAAATAGAGCAGCTGCAAGGGCAACTTAAGGAATCCCAATTGAAATAACAAAAACTGGGGGAACGTGTTGAAATTATGCTAATGCAGTGTCCGACCCCCCCTGATATCGTTCAAATCAGAAAATTGATTGTGTCCCCTGAAGATTGGGATGGTAATATTTGGAGCGATACACATAATGATGGCTCAGACAAAAATGATTTTCAACCGCCTGAGTCTCCTCCACTTGCAGTCAGGCCAATTATTAAAACAGAAGTAACAACAGGATCTTGGGGTGGTGTGAGAAGCCACATCAGCAAAACAACCCCTTTTGATCCAATTCAAATAGCAAGTTTACAAGTTCGTTTCGGTCGTAAGCCGGAAGAAACTGAAACTGAGTACCTATGGAGAGTGTTTCTAAACAGGGGAGATAGAATTTTACTAGATGGCAGTGAAGCCAGTGGTTATTGGGGTCCTGGTGTCTTTTTGGATGCTGGCCCCAACCCCCCGACTGACCCCCACTCACTAACAAGCAGAGTGGCCTATTGGGCTGGTGGCATTGATGTGTTAGAGAGAGGAGAACCTCTGTTGATACCTATCAAATCTCTAAATGTCCTCTCCACAGCTTTTACCAAAGCTGCCTGTATCCAAGCCATGCATCAGCGTAATCCTACTGATGTTCCTCTTTCGGCACCTGTAGCTCCTGCTATACTCAAACTACTGATAAAAGGAGCCCCTGCCATGCTCAAACCTTTTCTCATTGCAAAACGGGATGAGATCCAGAGAGACTTAAATTATACCGAATTGATATATCTACCACGAACTGTTGATAATGGTGAGGAAGTAGACTTAGAATTAAAAGGATTACCCACTTGGGCCACATTAGTGCATGAAACTATAAACCATGCCCAAGAAATGGGATGGAATGAAATTCCCAATGAAACAAAAAATACAGGTCGCACTGTAAGGCAAATTAAGCAATTGCATCAAAATAATTCTCAGGAACAACCCCCCCCCGACCGACAATCCAGGGGTCAGGAATGGAGAAATGAGCTATGGAAGCAAGCATTGTCACTAGAAATTCCTAGAGCCGCGATTCAGAGGCAGCCTACCGGCCTCATTCTGAGTCTAATTCAGGCCTTTCAAAGATGTAACGCTCCAAATACCCCAACTTCCCCATCGCCAGCTCCCAGGAAAAAAGATAATCCTTTCCTCCCTCAAGGGGATCAGTTACAAAACACAAGATCAAAAAACTGATAAGGTCCGGAACGGCAATTGGGCCTGCCAGTCCGCCAAGTAAAAGCTTATCAGTGGATAAATGAGAACGGCCCTTACATTCTAATTCCAGTTGGTCCTCAGCAACAATTAATAAAATTTTTAACTGATACTGGTGCACAAATTTCAATAATTACAAAGCGACATGCCGACAAGCTAGGCATACGACCTAGCCGGAGAAAGGCTAAAATTACTGGAGTTACAGGAACTAGCGCTGTGTGCCAGACAGCAAAACTTAATTTGCGGCTCCCTGGCGAAACGCGTGTAACTCCTCTTCGCTTTGCGATTAAGGAGCACTATGAAAACATCCTGGGTTTTGACGCATTGAACGGCCGAACCTGGCGTTTGCCAGACGGCAGCCTGCGGTCCTTCGTTTCAATTGCCAACCCTCACCCTAACCAAAATCAACCAACTGCCCCAGTGCGTGTACTCCGTGCAGCTCCAGCGCTTCCCGAATCAAAAATGACTAACGTCCCACAGTACCCTATTTCTGCTGCGGCACGAACTGGGATTTCTAAAGTAACTGCAGACTTAGAAAAACGACAGATTATTTCCCGAACTCACTCCCCATACAATTCTCCTGTTTGGCCAGTCCGTAAACAAGACGGGAGGTGGCGTTTAACGGTCGATTATCGGCGTTTAAATGCTAATACAGCCCCATTGACAGCGGCAGTCCCCAACATTGCAACTTTAACCGCTACACTGCAAGCCGCCGCACATCCTTGGATGGCAGTGCTAGATGTAAAAGACATGTTCTTCATGGTCCCCTTAAGGGAAGAAGATAAAGAAAAAATTGCCTTTACATGGGAGGGTATCCAATACACCTTTAACAGACTCCCACAGGGATATAAACACTCACCCACAATTGCTCATGCT
>NW_020799142.1:14264024-14296495 GCF_003259725.1 Athene cunicularia | reverse complement strand
AAAAAAAAAAAAAAAAAGGGGGGGGGATTGTGAGAAACTATGGACTAGAGTATTGTTTATTAAGACTTATGTTAAATGTATGTTAAGCTCAGTGTATGTTAAGCTCAATGTAAAGGCTAGGCAACAAAAGATATGAAATCGCATATGCAAACAGCTAACAGACACCGCTTGCGTAGGGTAAGATAACCGCAATCGCTTACACAAACTAAACCAGACACCGCTTAGGGCAAGATAACCGCAATCGCTTACACTAACTAAACCAGACACCGCTTGTGCAAGGTAAATGCCAAGATTTCCAGGAAAAGCCAGAAATAAGAAGAATAACTCCAGATAAGGACATATGAGCAAGGAGTCAAGTATGAGGAAGACTTCTTACTTCAGCCTCAACGACCACCAGGAGACAGAAAACGACCCCCTAACAACAACTGAAGCATGCGCAGAATACCTCTATTACTTCATGAACACGGAAGTAAAGATGTATAAAAAGGGGACTGTTTGAACTGCTCAGGACGGCAGTTGGCGGAGCGCAGACTCCCCTGCCGTCCAGCGCTGTCTTTGCTCATATTCTACTTGCTATAATTAATAAAATAATTCAATTGAATTATGATCTATTGCGGTCTCAATTTATAACATTGAACAAATTAATTAACCTTGTTAAGAACAGGATTAAAGCTGTCCAACTCATGATGTTAAGGCAGCAATATACTAATTTAACCCAACAAGGAGAACACCGACTAGAGACTGAGTTAGAAGATACCACCTTTTTAGGGGCTGCTAGAGAAGCTATTTTTAAGCTTAACCAGCAAATCAAGGTACAAAAAGAAAAAGGCGGGACTGTAATAGACTATTGTAACTAACTATTGTAACTATTGAACCCAAATAAAACTATGTATTTTATAAAAATTGGCTTTGTCTGATTATAGCAAAACATCAGCAGCACCATGCTCCTCATATTAAAGTAATTATATTTTTAACATGAATCACTACCATATTCTTCACAGAGGGTCTGTGGTGGTGCAATTCTTACCCCTTCCTGCCCTCCTTGTTGGGCTGCTTGGTGCCAGGTGTGATTCCATCCACATTTCCCCAGGCCATACACCAATCTGTGGAGATAAGAACTGATAATCTTGACGAGCCTGGCTCCTAACATCCCAGCAACGACCCCTCCCAAGTTGCTTGGAAAAGGTTATAATGGCCCATCATCTCCTGATGGCCTGGCACACCTATGCCTGGGATGTGATCAGATGGAACAATAACAGGGTTGCATGTTATTCAAATTATTGTGCAACTGCCGGAAGGTACCAGATAGTATTTGACAAAAGTCAATTATCTTGGATCCTATAAACTGAGACCACCAGAGAGACCCTTTGAGCCCTCATGGATCGAAGCGGGCCTGTGACCAGCATCTCCCCTGAGATGGAATGCCTCTCAGGTGTCGTCTGCTCCAGACGGAATGCCAGGGCGAAGTCCACCTGTTCGAGTCTCGGTTATTGCCCATTGAGAAATGCCAAGGCATTGTGAGTATTTGCTCTAAACTCGAGAAGGAAATTTTCTTTGAGCTAGCTTCTATTTCACCTGTTTATTGGTGTGTGTGTGTGTGGGTACGTACCCTTACCTTTGTTCCTGTGTCTTGTCCCTTTTGTGTTCATTTTACTGAATCCAAACCCCTTTGTTCCTGTATGTATATGTCTGGTTTGTGTATGCGCATGTACATATGTGTATAAATTAAGGTACCGTTAAGTAAGTTAGAGTGAATATTGTCATTTTAGAACCTGAATAAGTCACTTTTCTTTCTGAGTTATTTTGTATTGACAAATAGTTTTTATTTATTAATAAATCTAGATTATTTTTCTAAATCATTACCATGTCAATACTTTCATCCGCGACAAATTGGCGTAGTCGGCAGGATGACAAGCAAAATCACCGAATACTTATAAAAACACGGTATCCAACCAAATCCCACCTTCCCAGAGGATTGGGCTTATAATAATTGGCACAACTGGGAAGAGGTAGAAAAACAGTTAACTAATGCCAGAGGCGTAACTACATTTGGAAAAAAATAAAGGTATGATTTGTAAGATGTTGGGAATGTGCCTGGAAGTTGCCTGTCATGAACAACAGAAGTTTAATTGCAAAATACAAAATTTACAAAATGAGATTACAGACCAGAAATCCACCAATCTGCTGTTATCAATTAAAATAGAGCAGCTGCAAGGGCAATTTAAGGAATCCCAACTGAAACAACAAAAACTGGGGGAACGCGTTGAAATGATGCTAATGCAGTGTCCGACCCACCCTGATATCATTCAAATCAGAAAATTGATTGTGTCTCCTGAAGATTGGGATGATAATATTTGGAGCAATACACATAATGTCGACTCAGGCAAAAATGATTTTCAACCGCCTGAGTCTCCTCCACTTGTAGTCAGACCAATTATTAAAACAGAAGTCAACAGGATCTCGGGGTGGTGTGAGAAGCCACATCGGCAAAACAACCCCTTTTGATCCAATTCAAACAGCAAATTTACAAGATCATTTTGGCCCTAAGCCTGGAGAAACTGAAACTGAGTACCTATGGAGAGTGTCTCTAAACGGGGGAGATAGAATTTTACTAGATGTCAGTGAAGCCAGTGGTTATTGGGGTCCTGGTGTCTTCTTGGATGCTGGTCCCAACCCCCCGACTGACCCCCACTCACTAACAAGCAGAGTGGCCTATTGGGCTGGTGGCATTGATGTGTTAGAGAGGGGAGAACCTCTGTTGATATCTATCAAATCTCTAAACGACCTCTCCACAGCTTTTACAAAAGCTGCCTGTATCCAAGCCATGCATCAGCGTAATCCTACCGATGTTTCTCTTTCAGCACCTGTAGCTCCTGCTATACTCAAACTACTAATAAAAGGAGCCCCCGCCATGCTCAAACCTTTTCTCATTGCAAAACGGGATGAGATCCAGAGAGACTTGAAATTATAACGAATTGATAAATCTACCACGAACTGTTTATAATAGTGAGGAAGTAGACTTAGAATTAAAAGGATTACCCACTTGGGCCACATTAATGCATGAAGCTATAAACCATGCCTGAGAAATGGGATGGAATGAAATTCCCAATGAAACAAAAAATACAAGTCACACTGTCAAGCAAATTAAACAATCGCATCAAAAGAATTCTCAGGAACAAAACCCCCCTGACCGACAATCCAGGGGTCAGGAATGGAGAAATGAGCTATGGAAGCAAGCACTGTCACTAGGAATTCTTAGAGCCGCGATTCAGAGGCAGCCTACTGGCGTCATTCTGAGCCTAATTCAGGCATTTCAAAGATGTAACGCTCCAAATACTCCAACTTCCCCATCGCCAGCTCCCAGGAAAAAAGATAATCCTTTCCTCCCTCAAGGGGATCAGTTACAAAACACAAGATCGAAAAACTGATAAGGTCCGGACGGCAATTGGGCCTGCCAGTCCGGCAAGTAAAAGCTTATCAGTGGATAAATGAGAACGGCCCTTACATTCTAATACCAGTTGGTCCGCAACAACAATTAATATATTTTTTAATTGATACTGGTGCACAAATTTCAATAATTACACAGCGACATGCCGACAAGCTAGGCATACGACCTAGCCGGCGAAAGGTTAAAATTACCGGAGTTACAGGAACTAGCGCTGTGTGCCAGACAGCAAAACTTAATTTGGGGCTCCCTGGCGAAAAACGTGTAACTCCTCTTTGCTTTGCGATTAAGGAGCACTGTGAAAACATCCTGAGTTTTGACACATTGAACGGCCGCATCGGGCGTTTGCCAGACGGCAGCCTGTGGTCCTGCGGTTCAATTGCCAACCCTCACCCTAACAAAAATCAACCAACTGCCACAGTGCGTGTACTCCGTGCAGCTCCAGCACTTCCCGAATCAAAAATTACTAACGTCCCACAGTACCCTATTTCTGCTGCAGCACGAACTGGGATTTCTAAAGTAATTGCAGACTTAGAAAAACGAGAGATTATTTCCCGAACTCACTCCCCATACAATTCTCCTGTTTGGCCAGTCCGTAAACCAGATGGGAGATGGCGTTTAACAGTCGATTATCAGCGTTTAAATGCTAATACAGCCCCATTGACAGCGGCAGTCCCCAACATTGCAACTTTAACCGCTACACTGCAAGCAGCCGCACATCCTTGGATGGCAGTGCTAGATGTAAAAGACATGTTCTTCATGGTCCCCTTAAGGGAAGAAGATAAAGAAAAAATTGCCTTTACATGGGAGGGTATCCAATACACCTTTAACAGACTCCCACAGGGATATAAACACTCACCCACAATTGCTCATGCTGCACTTGCTGAACTTTTACAGACAGTTTCACTCCCTGAAGAGGTAAAACTGTATCAGTATATAGACGATATTCTAATTGGAGGAACCTCTCCTAACAAGGTGGGGGAGGTGGCAGCAACAGTTTGGCCAGCATTGCATGAGGCACAAATTGAAATTCCACCTGAAAAATGTCAGGGACCAAGTAAAGAAGTGAAATTCCTGGGCACTTGGTGGATTGCTGGAAGTGCAGCAATCCCACCAGATACTCTAAATAAAATAGAACAATCAGAAATGCCACAATCTAGAAAAGAATTACAACAGCTAATGGGTACTTTTGGATACTGGAGAAAACATGTACCTGGATTCTCCATCATTGCCCGTCCACTGTATTCACTTTTATGAAAGGAAAATCATGGAGATGGGACTCAGAACACGAAGAAGCAATTAAAACTCTGCTACTGGAATTAAAAACATATCAATCCCTAGGACCTGTTCATCCCCATGATCCTATTATAGCGGAATGGGTTTTTGCAGAACATGGTACCTATTGTAATTTATTTCAAATCGGCCCTGAGGGGCCAAAGAGACCTTTACTGTTTAGCTCAACTGCATTTAAATAGACAGAGCAAAGATATTCGGAGTGGGAAAAGGGTCTTTTGTCTTTAGTCCGTGCAGTTAAACAAGTTGAGAAAATTCATCAAGAACAAACTGTTCAGACCAGAGGTCCCTTTAATTTATTAGACACAATCCTAAAAGGGACTGCTCCCCCAGAGGGAATTGCACAAAAACCTACAATTAGGAAATGGTGTGCCTATCTAGTAGGTGTGGTAGATGAAATGCAATTAACTGAAGGACACACAAAAGTTTCTAAATTACAAATGCCTGTTAATACTGACCCGCTAGCATTACAACAACCATTTAAACCTTCACCAATTTTAGATGCACCCCCCTTCACTGAAGATTCACCAACAGAGGGTGTCTGGTTTACTGATGCCTCAGCAAAAAGAGTGGATAGTAAATGGCGATACAAAGCTGTTGCATTAGAAATCAAAACAGGCAGACAAGTTATTGAAGAAGGTGAAGGCAGTGCTCAAGTAGGAGAGTTAAGAGCAGTTGTTTTGGCAGCACAAAATGAAGCAAAAACCATTTATGTAGACTTTTATGCTGTCTGGGCAGGTGCCACACAGTGGCTTTGTCAGTGGGAAGCCCTAAACTGGGAGATAAATAAATCGCCAATCTGGAGGACTGCAGACTGGCAGTTACTATTAACCATGGCCAGAAAAACACCATTCCAAATAGGATGGGTAAAAGCCCATGCAAAGCCCATGCTAATGACAATAAACCAGCTACAAATTGGAACCAAAGGGTGGATAAATTGACAAAAATTAGGAAAATAGACATTGAAAATTCTTCAAACCCCACATGGTATCGATTAGGAGAATGGTTACATCAAAAATTAGGCCACACAGGTCGAGAAGCACTTTACTTTTCAGCTCAAAGCCGGGGATGGCCTCTCAGTAGAAAAACATGTGAAACCATCCTCACTGAGTGTCCCCAGTGTAAATTAAAATTGCAGATGGACCATCCTGCCAAAGAACCACCTTTACACATTAAAGAGGGGAAAACTTTGTGGTCCACTTGGCAAATTGATTACATTGGTCCTTTAAAATCCTCTGCTGGGTACAAATATATTTGAACAGGTGTAGAGATAATATCTGGACTTCTTACAGCTACCAAGTGCCAAAAGGCTAATGGACAGAATACTATTCGAGGCCTTTCCTCAAGGTTCTCAATTTTACCTGTCCCTGATTCAATCCAGAGTAACAATGGCTCGCACTTTACCAGTAAAGAAGTACAAGAATGGGCAAAGCAAAGAGAAATAAAGTGGTATTTCATACACCTTATTAACCACAATCTAATGGTATAGTTGAGCGAGCCAATGGACTGCTAAAAATGTATCTTAAACCACATGAAGGACAATGGGACAGCTGTCTTTCTGAAATTATACAGCAGTTAAATAATCGGTATGGTCCCTATGGAAGCCCAATTACTCGAGCCGCCTTAACATTTTCTTCAGAAAAAACCCTGAACAACGAGCACACCTGGTCCTCAATGAAAGCAGGACTACCTGTGGTGGCAAAAATACCAACTGTAGGAACAATACAAGTAACCCTGGTCAAGCCACAAGGACTTATATCATGGGATGCTATTGATAGTAACGGAATAAAACATAAAATCAGTACTAGATGGATTTATCCAGCATCCTGAGGGGTAACCTGAAGTGCTAAGGCTTGGACAATAGGCCCAAGTCAGAGCTGATCTATAAATGAACTCTGTATATCTTATAACTGATAACCAACATGCTAACAGGTATTATACTAAGTTATAATAAACCACCTATCCTAATGTAAAGGGTGCAAGTGTTGAAGCCTGATCAAAAGGCTCTGAAACAAAACTGTTAACTTAGAATGTAATCCTTAATAATACATACATAGAGGATGTCTTGAATGTATCTTTCCTTCCCTTTGTATGTGAATAGAACAACAGAGTCATGGAGGCAGGTGTCTGTCACAGAGACCTGATGTGAGACCTTGCACATAATCCCATCAGATAAGCAGAGAAACTCCTTTGGCTTCTTCCTTGAGCCCTGGCCAGGCTCTGGGGGGAACCTAATGTGAGACTGAAGCCAGATGTTTCCGCTTGAGTATACAAGGCTGGACCTGCTCACAGCGACTTTGGAGGCCTCACCTATGGGTGGACGCACCACGTAGGACTTCCCATTTGCAGGGAAAGGCTCCCCAAATCTTCACTGTGACTGGGGCTACCCAGCAATTGCAGATCTGGATGATAGTAAAGTATGCAAGTGGTGATGTATCTTTCTTAATCACTATTCTCTCCCTGGCAGTAGCGATTTGATGCATTACTCTGTATGTTCCTAATTGTTTAAGTGCACTATTCTGTCCTGTCGTATATTTTCCTATATTATTATATTATTATTTTGAGTAGATACACCTACTTTTTCACTCTGGGATCTGAGTCTAATTGATATCCCTAATCAACAAAACATAACCTGTTCAGTCTCCCCCCCCCCCGATTTATCTTTTCTTTCCTTTTCAGAAATAACCAACTCCACCAACGACATCGTGGAAACAAACACCACATCCAGCAAGGCTATCAGCAGCACTGTGGAAACAACCCTCATCTTCAGTATAAGAACCTCTGCAGCATTGTGCCTACCCATTTACATGCTCTATGCACAGAAAACTGGACAAAAGACTCTTATCATGGTTCAGTATGATATAGAAGAAATACATCAGCTGCTAACAAGTCGAAAGGGATGGAGAACATTGGTGGTGGGAAAGCTTATTTGGATGGTCACCAACCACAACAGGACTGTTTAATTCCATGTTCTACCCAGTCATGATTTTCTGAATTCTAATTTTAATATGTTTACTGCTCATAATTGTGTTGTATATTAAAGTTTGGAGAATGGTTAAAATTGCTCAGTTACCAAAGTATCCCCGTGTGTATACTATCCCAAAATAATTTTTTTTCCTGAAGCTAATCAAACACAAAATTTCCTTCAATTATAACTAGATTATGGCATCCTCTGTTTATAGGCATAGAGGCAAGAGGCAGCCACACTGCCACTCTATGGACAAGATAAATTTACTTTAGTCACGGGGTGGATTGTGGTGGTGCAATTCTTACCCCTCCCTGCCCTCCTTGTTGGGCTGCTTGGTGCCAGGTGTGATTCCATCCACATTCCCCCAGGCCATACACCAATCTGTGGAGATAAGGACTGATAACCTTGAGGAGCCCGGCTCCTGCCCCTCCCAATTGCTTGGAAAAGGTTATAATGGCCCATCATCTCCTGATGGCCTGACACACCTGTGCCTGGGATGTGATCAGATGGAACAATAACAGGGTTGCATGTTATTCAAATTCTTGTGCAACTGCTGGAAGGCACCAGATAGTATTTGACAAAAGTCAATTATCTTGGACCCTATAAATTGCGACCACCAGAGAGACCCTTTGAGCTCTCCTGGATCGCAGCGGGCCTGTGACCAGCATCTCCCCTGAGCTGGGACGCCTCTCAGGTGTTGTCTGCTCCAGAGGGAAGGCCAGGGCGAAGTCCACCCGCTCGAGTATCAATTATCGCCCGTTGAGGAATGCCAAGGCATTGTGAGTATTTGCTCTAAACTCGAGAGGGAAATTTTCTTTGAGCTAGCTTCTATTTCACCTGTTTATTGGGGGGTGTGTGTGTGTGCGTGTGTGTGTGCATACGTACCCTTACCCTTGTTCCTGTGTGCTTGTCCCTTTTGTGTTTATTTTACCAAATCCAAACCCCTTTGTTCCTGTATGTATATGTCTGGTTTGTGTATGCGCATGTACATATGTGTATAAATTAAGGTACCGTTAAGTAAATTAAGAGTGAATCTTGTCATTTTAGAACCTGAATAAGTCGCTTTTCTTTCTGAGCTATTTTGTATTGACAAATAGTTGTTAGTTATTAATAAATCTAGATTATTTTCTTAAATCATTACCGTGTCAATACTTTCATCCGTGACATCCTCCACTTAAATAATCTTGGTAGCATCACTTAAAATTAACAAGGTTATTCCAAGTTAAAGCAATGGTACACAAGAATGCAAATAAACCTGTCTTTTAGCATCCTTTCAGCACCATTTAGACATGACAGAGGTCTCCTGTCAGCAGCAGAGCCAGCCACCAAAGCTGGAGAAATAATTTTAATGGTGTCTGATTTCCTACCCTTAGAAGTATTTGTTGAGATCTGCTTCAATCCAGGATGACTTTGGGAAGCTGATTCTCCAGATACATGAACTGTAACAAGAGATGTAACTCATGTTGAGAATCTGCTCTATCTGAAGATAAAGCCCATTAAAAGTTCAAGGGTAATGTTGGTTGTCCTTAGAGAATGTAGTTATATTGTTTAAACTATCACAGTCAAGCATACAGTGAGTAGAGAGAAAAAAAATTTGAGGACAGCTTTAACTGGTCTGTTGCCAGAATTGAGGCTTTATGTATGGGTGCTGGGGCTGCACTAGGAGATAATCCATTGCCATCACAGGCCACGGAAGAGAGAGAATTCCTAATTCTGAGGCTCACACTTGGTGACAAGTGGCTCAATAGCTGCATCAGGGTGAAAGAAGACAATACAATGCTTGGGGTAGTCCTAGAATGTAGTTAAGTCCTAGATGTAGTTAACCTATGCCTAGAGCAGGCTTAGTGAAAACATGTGCCTTTTCACCTCAATTAATTTGAAGTGTCATTTTTGATCTGACATAGGCATTATGAATAATCCACCATGTTCATGCATTAATGGTGAATCTGAAGTATTTTTTTCACGTTATTATTGAGTAGTGCTAAGATGCGTGTATTGTAACAGCCACCAAATTCATAAACAGCCTCCAGAGAGGAAATGTTCCTCATAGCTGATGTAGCATGATCAAGGCCAAGGTTTAAAGATGCTCACTTTGAAGCATATTAGAGGTCACTAAAGACATGTCAAGTGGTCATAAAAGCCTGAAACACTCAATTAGTAGTTGTTCCTTTCAGTTGCTCTAGTAATAAAGTTTTAGAGAGAAAAATCTATGAACTTGATTAGGACAGTTTGCACCATTCAGAGTTATATACTGTTCAGGTATCCAATTTTTTCATGTTTAGGTTATACTTGCAGCTGAGACATTACTATAGATATGTTTATTATGTAGAGATATTAAGTTTAAAAGCTTGAACTCTGGGAAAATAAAGTTGGAAATTGTCAAGCAATTCTCCAAATCCAAGAGACATCCATAATTCAGATGCACTAAAACAGGCCCAGAAAATTTAATCATCACCTCAGTATCTTTTTAAAATATTATTCTGTACCCATTTTGCAGTCTACTGATCTGCCTCACGTTTTGTACCAAAGGTTTTCCTACTCAGGTGGGAATGGTGGATGTCCACAGTGGAAAAGGAGAGCATTTTAGATGGTTTATGTATGATTCAGACTAATTTTTCTAATGTTGATTGTCCATTTTTAGTAAAAATCTGGATTTTAATCTAAATGCTTGTGGCATTAAACATTGTTTCTTTATAGATCGTAGTATAATAACAATTTAAACATAAAAAGTCACATTCCACTGTATTTATAGGCTTGGAAAGGTACTAACATGGAAAAAATAAAATTTGACAAATTATAATATCATCCAAGGGTATTTTAGGAAAACATATGCTGATAAGTGGGTTTGTTCTTCACTATCATGTTCATATTGTGTCATGTTCGCTTTTTCTGTTCTCTGCTTTGTTTTGGACCCTAAAATCTTCTGCTGGTTCCCACCTGGCAGAGAGAGACACCTGGAGATCATAGATTATCAACTGAACATTTTCCAGGGTAGATATTCAAAGAGAAGACAAATCCGAGTGATCTTTAGCCTTTCTAAAGTATACTTATACTGTGTATTGTACTGCCAATCTGTGAAAGAGACTTGAATCTCAAAGCATTTAAACTTCCGTTTGCTTGAAATTCTACATATTTATGAATGTCATATGCCCTGTTCAAGTTTTAAAGTGTTTTAGAGCAATTTGTAATTAAAGGAAAAGAGGGTATCTAAGACTTCAAATACATATATTCTTGCAGTGAAAAATGGGATTAAAGATACTATTTTTGTCTCTAATCTTACTTTCTTCATTTTTGAGTTAAAATGGTATTAGCTTCTTTATGTGTAGCTGACTCACCAAAGCAGGACTGCTTCTGTCATATTTTAAATAATCAGTGGTCTGTTTTCATTAATTTGACAAAAAATCCTGAGAAATATTTGCCATAACAGCGAAGGGTTTTACTTTAAATAAATATTTAATACCTTCCTGTGACTCATAGCTGGGACAAATGGCCAGAGGAACTGAGCTTTCATTTATTATCATCAGAGAAATAAATTTAAAAACCCCAAATGTTGCTAACACATTAATCAGTATAATTGGTAATCAAGGAGTGCTTCTTGTCTGACTGCTGAAGATATGACAGTGTCCCTCTTCTCCAGCCACAGTCTGGGGACGGAATGGGCTGTAGGGCCAGGGCAGGTTGCCTGCAGCTGATACAATGTGACCCATGAAACAGTTTCACTTGCATTTTCTTTCGAAAAGTATGTGCTGGCCTGCAAGGCTGTCTGAAGGGTTACAATGGTCTTAAAAGTTTCATTTTCAGGACACACTTGTTTCAATGAGGTTTAATCTGATGTGTTTCGTCTCATGAAATTCAAGGTGACAGGGTTTTTTTCCAATTTTAAGGGGGTTGTTGATGTCACCTGGTGATTCACTCTTTCTGGGTGTCTCACATATTTCCGTATTAAGTATGGAAGTGCTCGGGCAGTTGGATTAGATGTTTGTTGTAGGTCCCTTCCAACTGAACCATTCTAGTCTAAATTGAATCAAGTTTTTACTTGTCAAGTAAAAATCTAACCCTGTGGACTCAACAGCTATTCTTAATTTTATAGATTTTTTGTCTTTTCACTTGTTATAAAAGAGGGTTAGTAAAATAAATAACTACTGGTTTAAAGTCAACATATGTGTTTTAAATAGTTAAATTTTAGAACAAGTGGAAAGAACGGTTTTGTTTGCAGGAGTTCAGTTTCTTGTGAGGACCTCTGAAATGCAAAGTATTAGGCTTGACTGTGTGTGTATACTTCATGTTGTTAGGTCTTTACACTATCAGGGATGAACTGACTGCACCTCTTTTTTTTTTTTTTTTTTTTTTAATTTTATGGATTCACTCCATTCTACCAGAAAATAGCAGATAATTGCTCTATTATGTCTATTATGTACCACTGCACAGGTCACAGGTCTCAGAGAACTAGAATGTGTATTATATAGCAAACTACAACATCTGTAGATACCAAATATCAACTAAATAAATGTTAATCTCTCATACCTGAAGTTTTTATTCATAAAATAAAAAGTTGCTACTGTAAGGTCAGCATATTACACAATTATAAGATCCTAGCTCTTACTACTGTGAATGCTAAGTTTTTAAGACAGTCCTGAATTCCTTCTGTGTTCTTTGCTGTACTTACCTAATTACTTACCTAATTTTTAGCATAAACTCCTGGGATCAGATCTTACCTGTAGTACTGTGACAGTACAATAAGGCATGATGGATTGTTTCACACACTGTGAATAATCCCAGAGATGTTACATAAAATGTTATTAAGCCTGTGGAAATGGTGGAAGCTGTTTTTCACTCTGTTAGTGAGGACTACCACAGTCTTACAGTAATCTACACGCAAGTTGAGATACAGGGCAAATTTATGCATGTTACTGTAAAATAAATGAGTGTTATGTCTAAAATGGTAAACTGACTGTAGCTGAGAATTGGTTTTGATGCCTGTTTGCAAACCAAACACCCTTCTTGCAAGAGAAACCTTTAATCTCTGAAATGGTCCATCATCGTGGGGTATAAATTCCTTGTTCTTATGCTGAGATGTCAAAGGATCTGCCAGTGCTGCCTCATGCTGTGCCTGGCATCTGCTGAGGATCAGAACAGCCAGACTCTGTACAGAATTAAAGTGAAGCTCAGTCAAAGACAGAAGTTCCTCACTTCACATGAAACCAGGCTGAGCAGATGACTTCAAGGCCAGTAACTGACATGGTTATTAAATTGCCCAGGGCATCTGAAATAACAGAGTAATTGTGTAAGGACCAAAAGGTAAATAAATATTAAATCAGCTGTAAAGCAATTGGTGTAATGGCAGTGAAAAATGCAAGGCAAATTGGGTAATGAGTAAGAGTATTACTTTCTAATCTCTTTCTAACACCTTACTAACTGCAACAGTATTAACAGAAGGAGCTAAGGAAGTACTTTCCTTCATTTTCATTTCTTCACATATGTGTTTTTCAGCCACAGATTGTTCCTCTTCATCTCTTTCTTCCAATCACTCAAGTCTTGTTTTCTGCCCCTTTATTTCCTTTGGGTCAAGCTTTGATAAGCACTAAACATAAGCTACTTCCATTGCTTTCACTGGATTTATCTAGTACTCAGCAAGGAGATGATCTGAAGGTCATCAATGTTACTGTCAAGTTCAGCATGGGTCTGGTTCCTATCCAGTGCTCCCAGCTTTCAGAGCCTATGATCCACTGTTTTAATAAAGTGATGCAGCTGTATTAATGCTGTGGACAGGACACTTGCCTATTTCCATGTCTTATTCAAACTATCAACAATATCTTTTTATAGCTCTCTACACGTCTTTCACACACAACTTACCATGGGACTTGCTGAAGCATTGATGGGTAGATATAATCATCTAAGAGTCTCCTAAAACATTAACTACGAAAGGTTTTATAGAAGTCATGACTGTTAATGTACAGTGTACGTAAGAATGTGCTAGCGGATTTGGGAGAATGGTATAAGATATAAAATCCTGTGAAAAGAGTATAAAGAAGACACAGTTAATGAATATAGGGTGGCCTCTGTTAGGGATGGGATATGAACATCTGTATCAACACGTGTATGTGTAATAGGGAAATCAAACTCCGTGATAATTCTGTATTTTGCCAAAGTGACATAAATTTTGGACCAAGTCTCTTCATGGCCATTCATCTGTTAACACTTTGTTGAAACAAGTATGTTAGAGCCTGTCTTTCAGACTTGGCTCTCACAAAGCTGTTTTGTGAGAAGATCTTAGTGCTGGCAGTTCTGGAGAGCAGATATGCCACCTTAGAAATCTTTGGGAACACAGTGCTGCCAGTATATGTTTGCTATTAGAGGACAGCAGCAGCAACTATGACAATAGATTTGTGTCTCATCCATGTTTTGGGTTGACATAGCACTTAGGGATATGATGTATCTGAGAACGGTCAGTGTTAGGTTAAGGGTTGGACTAGACGATCTTCAAGGTCTTTTCCAACCTAGATGATTCTATGATTCTGTGATTTTCTGAGAGCCAAAAAAAGCCAGAAAAATACTGCTAAAAATACCTGACACATTGCAAATTTGATTCCAGGTTTTGGTTTTGCAAGAGTTTTCCCTCAAGATGATGAGGAATAATGGAAAATAACATTAAATGTCTGTGTTCTTTTATAACCAATATTATGTAAATATAATATATAACCCTGACTGAGTAATTAAGGTCTTATTGTTGCTATGGGGGTGGCTAGTAAATTTAGCCCTGGTTTCTTCCACAGATGTGCTGCAACTGAAGCTAATGGTTGTAGCTATCCCCCTCCCCAGGTATTGGCAAATGATGCAAGTAACACTTCAATGTTAACCCCTAGCATTGCCATGACAAGCTGGCAGGTGGATCACCCTGTGGCAGTGGACGAAAGTCAAATAG
This sequence comes from Athene cunicularia, assembly GCF_003259725.1. NCBI lineage: Eukaryota > Metazoa > Chordata > Aves > Strigiformes > Strigidae > Athene > Athene cunicularia. Next base: position 14,281,867 of record NW_020799142.1, on the reverse strand, counting down.
GGAAAAGAATGAAACAAAGCTCTAGAGAAGCCTATCCTCTAGGAGACAGAAGATCGGGAAGACATTCATGAATGGTTGAAGGCAATAAACTTATGGTATGACAGGATGTGTGTGTGGACCTGTGTTATAATAGCATTTCCAGTGGCTGTAATGCTATGCATAAAGAACCAGTCTTGATGTCTCTGTGCATTCATAATGTTCACAGCTACTGATGAGATATCTAGGAAAGAAGTGAAATCTAGGCCAGCCTGGGAGATTGAAATGCTGGGGTTTCAACCCCAAGCCCCAAATTAAGGTTGACATATGTGTGATTCCCACAGCCCTTCCCAAAGGGGGGGTGAGTTTGCCTTTAGGCTTCCCTCCAGGGTGCGGCCAGACTGGCAGGGAGAGCCATTGGGTAAATGAGCCCCAGGTGTCTGCATTAAGTAAGCAAAGGTCAGGTGTCCCACTGAGGGATAAAAGCTGGGACCACTTGCAGGCAGGGGCAGTGCCTGTCTGTGAGGTGAACGCACTATGCAGAGTTTCCTGTTGGGGAAGGACCTCCTGCCTCCCTGGGACTGGGCTCCAGTCAGGTCTGGCCTTTGTAAACGCAGGCTGTGTAGAGATTCAGTGTGTGGCTTCCTTGGTCTTATGTATTTGTCTTGTTGACTCGGTTGTCTCCTGTCCCTTCTATGGGAAACTGCATTTCCCCATTTATTCCACCCACTGTTGGTCGTGTGGTGTTGTTGGGGTCAGTGGGATTGATGTTGATTATGTATAATCTGACTGACTTGTTTGTATCCCCGGCACTCACCCATGTACTGACCTTTTTGTATCATATGTATGGTTATGGTTCATGTATGGTTATTGGTTCATCTTTATGCTGGCTGTGTCCTTTATGCTAGGCCTGATAATTGGCAAAACAGAGATGCAGTTGCCTAAGCTCAACACTGCAGTCTGGGGAGCCAGCCCACAGGCAGGGGAAATTGCAGAGCTTGGCTTGAAGAGGAATGAAAATAGCAGGTTTGACATGGCAAGATGGAGAGGCAGTGTGAGGGTTCAGTGGGAGATCTTGCCAGTCCTCTTGACAGACCAATTTTGCCAGTGTCTCTTACTCTTCCATTTTCTATCTATATCCATTTAAATGTCTGAATGTCTTCAGCTCATTCATTTCCCAGAAGGGTCTAGCCATTCTGATAAAGTGATTCCTGTCACAATTTCTGCCAGGTCTCACTTCATTTTCTTTAACAAAATGAAAATTGAATTTTAACTGGAAAATATCTTGCAGCGTGTTGCTATTTAGAACATAAATTTGGCAGAGTGGGAAAGAGTCTGGGACTTATTAGTTTAGTGGGGGTTGTTGGAAATATATTTAGAGACAGAAAATCAGATGAGACAATTTTATATAATACTTCTCATTTTAAACTGTTTTGAATTGCAAACACTAGTGCAAGCTGTATGCACTACTTCTAATTCAAATACACTATCCCAGGCATCAAGAAACTTGAAAAGCCTGAATGTTTCTGTAAGCAACAGAATACTTGTGTGAAAACTATGTATCTGATTTGCCTATGGAAAAATGATAGAAGGAACCCATAATATTTGTTATGAAAGTACTGAAAATAAATTATGTGAGTTTTGTATAGTTTTAAATAAGGAGCAGTCCAACCTCAAAGCATGAAACAGTTTGTGTAATACATATATGCAAATAATCACTTTGAAAATAGACTATACTTGCACTATTTTTTTAAAAAACAACATTATTTTTAAAATGTTAAAAACAATTATAAAATTTTAGTGAAGCATAAATGTAGTTAAACAATAATACTCATATCTGATAACTCTTAGCATATTCCATTCAAGAATATCAACACATCTGTGAGCCTGGATTTAACAAGTCCATTTTATCTGCTGTCCTAAATTGCCATATTAAGTAGTTGAGGCTCAGAGAGACCATAGTCAAATGTTCCCACTTATCTTGGATGATGTTATTGTCTGTGTTCAGGACTACATAAGACACTATCTATGCTTGAACAAAATATTCAGATAAATTACTAATATGATTGATTTTTCTCACAGGAATGCCTTTGCAGTGTTGCATCACCAACTGCTGATCACAGTAGGAGAATTATTCAATCTTTATTATCATCAAGGTCATATACAATGTCCATGGAAGACACATGTGTGAAGGAATCAGCAGGAGGTTTTAATTCCCCATCAGGCACATCCAGTTGCAATACAGCTGATACTGCAATGGTATTAAAAACCTGAGCTATATTGTAAGCTCAAAGTGAGTGACAGGACTGGGATCTCTCTAAAGGTGAAATCTATATTGAAAGAATAATTCAGTCCTTATATTAATATGTCCTCAGTGATATATAATGTGAGGCCTCTAGGCACCAAAATGATAGGAACTTAAGTTTGCTTTACAGGGGGATCCTGGAATCCTCTCTCACTGTTTATAGAAAATGTGAAGGCTATTAGTGAAAAGTAAAACTGTTAACTTAAAACATGCCATCAGGAGAAACACTAGAATTTAAAAGCGATTGTGACAACTGCATTACTAAAAATTAACTCTCCATGGAAATGAACTGTTGTCAATCAAGTTGACCTGCCACTATAACTGGAATGTAGGGCACCCTTTTCACCAGAAGACTATTGTCTCTTATTATTCAGGATCTATATTAAGGGAAAAGAATAATAAAACTTAGTTTAGGGCAAGAGGGGATGCTTCAGTCCAATCCTTTCACCTCCGACATTTAGATAATGTTCTACTTCATGTGCTAGAGAGACATCAATTACAGTCCACATGTTAATTTAGCAAATGGAAGAAGCACATACTATACTCACAGCACTGCTAAGTACAGATGAAGGCAGGTTTAATAGGTTCCTGACCTAATATATGGATAGATATTCCATAGCATTTCTTCTATTCAAGTACGTCCTTACTGTTTATGCTGTATGTGTGCTGCTGTGGTTGCTTCTGAGAATAGATATTTCATTTTACTTTATCCCAAATGAGTGATGTAAATAATAGACCAAGTGCCAGGAGAACACTGAAAGCAAGCAGGCTGTGAGGGCATGCTCAGCAGAGCCACTCTGTTCACCTCCACTCAGGTATGACATAAATATTGTTCAGCACAGTGAAAGTGAGAGAGTGGCCAGCAGCCCCCCACCATATCCACGGGGTTGTAAGATGACCCACGGGGTTTGTGCTAGCCATACTGAATGTCTTTGTGTCTTTAACAAATACTAAATCAAAAATCATTGACAACAGAGTAAAGCTGTTCTGTAGCTGCTATGCTTGTTGTGTCCTGCAGGCTCAGCTCAACTTAACTGTGAACTCTATCTCCCCAGCTCCCACCACCAGCTACAGAAATACTCCAGACACTCAGTGATTCAAATTTCCTGGCTTTTCCTTTCTTGACCAGTCTTGCTATTTCCTAGTACAAACCTATGTCTAATCTTGGGGGGTGTGTGTGTGCATGTGTGTGTGTAAGGAAAAACGTGGTTCTTGGCAGCTCTCACCCCCACTTCTACTCCTGCACCCCAGTGGAGAGGCAACAGACTGAAGGCCCTGGGCTGGTGGGATGCTGTTTTCTTGTGAAGGAGAAGTTAAGCTCAACATCTTTCGGGGAGCACAGAGGCTCATGCACGGACAGGGATTGCTAGTCCTTCTCTGGCCAGCCCCAAATCTCTCTTGGATCTCTCTGGTCACTCCCAGACTCCCCTGAGTCCACACAGCCCCTCAGTGCTCTACGATTCCCCAGTCCTCTGCCCTGGTTATCCCACAGAGCCTGCTCAGCTGTCTCTGAAAAAATGCATCTTGCCTTCAGTCCTGGAGGTGCCTCTGACAACTTTGATCTATGGAGGCTTGAAGCAATGTGAGCGAATGCAATAGCTATAAAAAACCTGAAGGGCAGACAAAATATCTATTGTCACAATAACTAAGGAAACTGATTTAAAGGGATTTGTTTAGATTTAGTGAGCTATGCTTTAATGCTTGTTGTAACATCAGGAATGAAATGTTGAAAGTCAGCATGGACTTGATAACTTCCTGCTATTCTCTCAGACAGTATCTTGAAAAAACATGCACCAGATTATATTGCCTGACTTGCAGCATATGGGTACAGTTATTCTTTTTTTCCTTCAAGTGCAGATGAAGTCAAGATCAGATGTGTAGTTAGCTGCAAAAGCTGGATGAAGGAAATATCAGATGTGTAGTTAGCTGCAGAAGTTGGAAATAGTAGAGATGCTGTGAATGTATCATAAAGCTATGTGCTTTATAAAAATGGGCAGTATCAGATAGATTAACCAAATGACCTTTTTTTTTTTTTGTCAAATCAAGTATTCTGTAAGTGGTATGTATCAACAAGCCTCACTGCATGGCAGGAAAGCTCTTTCATATTCCTCAATATTTCCTATTCTGCGAGATCAGTTACATCAAAATCACAATACTGTTATGGGAGCAGGCTATAAACTGGGGTTGAACAGAGTACAGAATGACTAGGATATTAGATCTGGTATAGATGTATTCACTTTTAATTAAGCCAGAGATTCCTAGCATGACTTTTGGCAAGAAGGAGACTATTATGAGTTCTGGAAACCACACCTTGCCATTAAACGAGGATATCACAAAATAAATTTGGAGATTAGAAGAGAACAATAAATAAAAAATAAGAGAAAGTCAAGAAGTGATACTCCCAAAGTTAAAAAAAAAAAGAAGTGGGTTTCATTATTTTCTTATTCTGTTGGAGATTCCTGAACATCTTAGCTGAAAGCCTCTGTCTGCCATCGATATGAAGGAGGGGCTGCAGTGGTTGAAAGACACTCCATCTCCCAGCTTGGAGGCCATGTGTTGCTCCCTTGGAAAGTGATGGCCAGAAACCCTATGCATTTGAATGCAGAACCCATACTGCAAAATTAAACCCCACAAAGAACTTTGTTCATGCCATTAGATCTACGGGGCAGGCTATGCTGCTAGTGAGCAAAGGTATGGATGTAGTGGAAGTTTGCATTTCATACTCTCTAGCCATGTTGTTAGTGTTCAGTAAGTAATTGGTATCTTCATGCAGGGTGAGGTTCATTTGTCCATGTCTCTGTGTAGTTGCAATAAGGATGCATTTCGCTACCTGACCAGGTGCTGTAGGTCCTCCTGTTACTATAGTGTTGGAGGCTACAAAGGTTTCCTAATTGGTAAGGAGATTATCTAAGCAGTCAGAGAAACACAGTCTTTAGGACAGCTGACAGAGGTCAAGATAAGACTTCAAGAGCTGTTAGGGTCCTAGCTGGAAGCAAGTCATTCAGTTTCTGGACAAGGGCTTAGTAGTAGAGATACAAATAGGGGAAACAACCCTGAGGTGCTGTGTACAGGTGGGACAGTGTTCCAACTCCAAGCCTGAGTAACACGTATGTCTGCTCTTCCTCTCTGCCTGGTTCCCATGGCAAACATGGTCTAGAGGAAGCCACAACACATCCCAAAAGGTCCCAGCTTTGTTAGGGTAGACCAGAGCTGTGGAATGCCTCTGGTAGAAGAAAGCCAGAGAGGGTGGTGGAGTGGTCAGCTAGCTATGCCCAGGGAACGTGGAGCAGGTGCTTAACAAACATGAAACCTGAACTTGTGGTGGCACTAATTATACCAGCCATGTAAAAGCGAGCAGATCTTAGTGTTAAGCTTCTCAGCAGTTTGTGCAAACTCAGTGCATTTTTTTTTAACATTATAACTTGGAATACTTGTCCCCCTACCCTCCCTCACCCCTTTGCTTTTATCTGTTTCTTTTTTGCTACAGAGGCAAGTAGTGTTCTGGTTGCTGGTATGCTCTAGCAAGCTGCTTTTGTATATCGTCCTTTAAAGAAAGCTTTTGCCAGTTGAAAGAATAGATGTAAGGCTGCTTAATTTCTTGGAACGAGAGAGGGGCAGGGAAACATAACTAACAGCTTGAGAGCAAAGTATGGATAGCACAATCTCCAGACTGGAAACAGTTCTAAACTGCTTGCCCAGTGGCACTGGCACTGCTTTGCCACTTCCTTGGTGTTCATGTGTAAAAACACATGTCCTAAATTTACTTAAAAACAAATTCATTTAGAAGATCTAGAGATTTAAAATGTGTTAGTCAACTAGTCTGAGGTTGTAATGAAAATTCTGCAGCAGTATTTTTAGTTTGTGTCCATTTTGCAGACTCTTAACAATTAATTTGAGGCTGGTTTAGTATGAATAGTCATTCACCATACACCAGGACTATTTTAACAACCTCTGTTGTCATGTGACAAATGCAAACCCTGCAGTTTTCTCTAGAAATCATCATTTAATTAGCAGATGATATTTAGGGAGTTCGCTGACAAGTTTTTCCTGCCTCAAGCTGCCATTGGTAATTTAGCAAAATGTTGAAAATGAAGGATAAAAACCTGACATAACCTTAACATTTCTTAACATTTTCTCATTTAATTTGGTGAGGAAAGTGATTTCTGACATACCATTAGTATAGTTTCTTCATTTCCTGGCCTGCTGACAGTGGAAAAGTCCTTGGCTGCCTGCATACTGGCAAGAGGAAGAGTTACTGCATGTTGCAGAGCTACCAGCATCCCAAGGGGAGAATTGACAACATCAGCAACTTGCCAGTTTTGCCCCTTCCTGATATTCCATGTGGCACTCAGTAAAACACTCTGTGCACATACCCAAAATCATGCACCACCTCTTACCCATGTTGAGGGAATTGGGTCCAGCATCAGTCTGGCAAATCCACTGGGAGGATGTGCAAAACTGTCTGTCTGACATACCAATGAGATTATGAAAATAAATGCTTATCCATTTTCCACTTTTTAGCAATCTCAGCCTATTTTAAATGTTTTATGTGGCTCTCCATCACTGTAAAATTAGAACAAAGCTGTCTGAGAGCTGCCTGAGTTAACAAAGGCATGAATGTTCATCTTAAATCCTATTCTTTTGAGGGATTTGCAAGGACTGCTTCCAGGCTGGTAGAAAAATAGCTGGACCTGTTTTGTGCTTTGTTAGGAAAACAAAATTTTTGTCATGTAGTCTCAGAAAGACTCTGGACATTTTGTTTTTCATGAATTTTTTAAAGCAGCCACAAAAGGATGATACAGCCCCTAATTATGGAATGTATAGAGGGAAAAACTATGGACATGAAAATATGGTGACATCAGGAACTTAAAGCTCTTGCTTGGCTGAACTGATACCAATATTCATTAGCTGAGGGGAGGAGGCCAGCCCATCCACGTTTCTTCACCTTTAGCTGACCATTCCCCAGAGTAATGCACAGAGGGACTGCTTAATCTCGGGTGGGTAACACACAACACACATAGCTATGATGAAGGTCAGGAAAAGTGTGGTTTGTGAACAAGGATACTTATGATTTGATCACAAACTCTGTGGCCATGCATAACATGTGAGTTTACATAACATGCAAGCTAATAACCACTGTGAAAGGCAGAATAAATTCATTTGGTATTGAAAATAATGCTCTCACAGTTATTGAGATTCCTATTGACTTCTAGTGCAGATGTGAGCTGAGAAAGACAGTAGACCTAGTTCTTGTTATTCATGTTACATGTATAACTGTTTCCATGCCCCTGAGTCTGCTTCTATCAGCCTTGAAACTTTGGTATCTCTTTGAAAAATAGCTCACTTCAAACCTCAATTTTGACAAGTAAACAAAAATATAACATCTTGAATGAAGTTGCACTATGGTAACCTTCTTTGGTAACATTCTTTCAGTTTAACTGAAACATGATCTAAAACCTTGGTAGAGAAGCAGCTACATCTCTCTAAAGATCCATGCATGAATAATGGGGGTTTTTGTTTGGTTTTTGTTATTTTTTTTTTACAGAAGCACCTTTGTCAGTTGTCTCTTTGCATGTAAGGTAGGAAAACTGGTACTGACTCCAAGTACTGCTGTATATCTCAGCTGGGTGGAAAGACATGGAGCAGTAGTAATTAGTCCAGTAAACTGGAAGGACTTTAAAGGTTCTCAAAGATAAAACAGAATATGGACACTCACACGCCATTCAAAGTCTGCATTTTCTTCTCATGTGTGTCTGCACTTTTTTCTGCTGGCATAAGCTGAAAAAATGTGATTTCAGTTTCACAACCGCAAATTGAACTGCAGAAAGCCAGAATTTTTGAACAGTTGTTGGAATGAAATGAAGTTTGAGAGCTCATGGATGGGGTTTTCGTCTGAAAGAAGCAGTCAGTCTTAAAAGAGAAATACCACAGCCAAAGAAATTATATCAAAGCATCCATGACAGATTCTCCCTGGGTGGGTGGTTTCCCGCATGGTGGATGACTGTACTCCAGGAGCACCCCTCCGTGCTCCCCACCTACACAGCCTCCCCATGATGGGTCCTGGCTGGTGGTTTGGGCAGTTTGTGGGGCTGTGCCAGCCTCCTCAGTCACACTGCTGCATGAGGGGAGAGACCTCTGTGATGGGGTAAGTGACCCAGGGATGTTTTAGATGAGGGCCAGCAGTCACAGAGATAACATTAGGGGTCCTGGCATGAGTTTGGTTTGGGTTTGTTAGTAAAAAAGTCAGTACATATACTTGTCATACTGCATTTAACATGGGTTGTTCGTACATATGCACACATACAAATGTGTGTGTGTATGTATGTATAATGGTATCTGTCTTTCAGTGTGTATTTTTCATGGGTTTTTTTACTCCCCCTTTTACACAGATTTTCAGACTTCCTACTGATAAGTGATTTGATGCTAATGTAAAAACATAGATGCAATTTCACCTGAATTAGACCTGCAATCACAGTGGTACACCAGTTAACACTAAAGTTAATTTCTTGTTCTGAAATTAAAATAATGAAACGTAATTTCCTTATTAAGTCTCTAGAAATACTCTTGCTTTGGTGCCTGTTGCTTGTCTGCAAAATCGTAACTGTTTTAAGACAAAGTATCTAAGTAGCGGATGTTAATCTGAAAATGCTTTGGATTTAACCACCTTCTTCCTGGTTTATGATGATATTGCCAGTTTTCTGGGCATCTTCTAAATTTCAAGCTGCAGATATTTAAATTTTCACATATCTTAACATCGCAAAACAAGAAAAGCTATATTCAAGTACACACAGGAGTTTTCCAATAAGCTTTTCTGACTATAAACAGTACCAGATGCACTAGAAGGTGTAAAACATTAAGCATAAATTGTTGTTATAGGCAAAGTTCCTTTCCCACCAGAAGCAGTTATCTAACTCACATATTTTTAAAATTTTGTTGGCTATAGTTGCATATATTATTATCCATACTAGTACTAAATTCTTTTTCTAATCCTACTGTTCCTTGGTCTCAGTAATATCTGATGACAGTGGGGTGCACAGATTCATGCTTTTGTCAGGTTTTGAATCCTAATTCAGGAAAACATCCATACAACATGCTACATTCAAACCCACTACACCTACACTTGTAAACTCACAGGATTAAGCTTTTGGCATGCAGGTACATCTCAGTCTCTTTCTTAGGACAGGAGTATGTGCTCAGCTGCTTTTTTTTAATCAGAAAGGTAGTAACGCAGTCATGGTTGGCTGAACTCACGCTTCTACTGGCCACCAGAGCTATAGGTAGATCAAAACACTCCAAGTCTAAGAATTAGTTGTACATAATATTCTTTTCTATGTATCTCATCTTAGGTACTATAGCATTAGGAAGATTTGCACGTCATTAGCGCTGCTAACTTGAAAATTTCACCTCCTGCTGTAGCTGTTTCATTTTATGCTGACGGGCTGCCTGCCAGTGATCAAGCTGTGACTTCAGTGACCCATTAGAGTACCGATTTATGTGTTCGCATGACTCTCTTATCTTGTTTTGATTTTGATCTGTTCTAAATTATTCCTGAGGCTAACTCAGCTACCAGCTGACCCAGGAACTTAGTGACTATTTTCTGCTTTCTTGTCTCTCCTGCTGGCTCAACTGGCTTAGACACATAGGAAGGTGCAGAGTAGCCAGGCAGGACTGAAGCACATGGAACGAGTCTGTTGTGTAAATATCTGAGTAGGTACAATTTTTCAAGAATCATTAATATGTACAAATGCAAGAACCAAAGGAGACAATAAAACCAGAACTGATAAAATGAACAGGAAAGGGGCTAATTAAGGTGAAACACTGAGATAAAGCAGGTTCATACAGGTCTGAAAAGCAGAGGGTCAGCCTTGAATTATATTTGAAACCGGATGGAAACTAGTGTGAGGATATTTGATGATCATGGTGACACCATCCTGCTGCCTGGAGGAACAGAGTAATCACTCTGCAGCATCGTGGATCTTCTGCATGTGTGCTAAAAACTGTAATTAAGAAGTGGGGTGCAGCGATGAAGACAAGCTGCTTGATGACAAAACCACAAGGTAAATCTGGTTAAAAATGTTAGTGACTTCAGTGCAAGATGTGTTGAGGATCTCATGCCCTTCCCCTTTTCCTTTCTTATTTAATTTAACGTGTGTCAGAAATATGCACTATGTTCTGAAAGTGGCTACTTCAAAAGAGAAAGTGTTGTTTCTGGTTTTATATTTTTAGTATTTCCTCAGATCTCTGTTTTCACAGAGAGCTACATTCCTGACCCATGCAGTATCCATAGGCATTTCTCGCTGTGAAGAGACAAACTCTATGCATTGGTAAAGGAATAGAAATTCATGAGAGATCTAGATTTTTTTTAGGATTAAACTAAAGGTGGGGAGCACACATTTCTTTCTGAAATGGTTTTATCCTCCTTTCTGTGCATCTTGTTACAAGACTGTGCCATGTTGCATTACCACCCAATTTCCTGAAAATTAATGTGGCCAGTGCATATGCGATCTCTCTTTCTTGCTCTGCCTTATAACTGTTCTGGGACTAGCTGCAAGCTAAAAAGGGAGAGGAAAAACTGGAGGAATATGATTTAAAATATTTTTCCCATGAGATTTAATTAATCTTAACTATAACCAGACTCTATGCCTTGTATAAGGTTTGTTTTTTAACAGATTAGCACTCATTCAATAGATTTTTTTTTTTATATGTTAATTGCTAATAACATCTAAACATCAAGCAAAGTAAAAGTCCTATAGAGAGAAGGCTTCATTTTATTATTCACCTCATCAGATAAGCAGCATGGCAGAACTCCCGGGAGGCACAGAAACTGGGAACATATCCCATCCAAAACTGAGGCCCAGGTACTACTATGACTTTCCTTTTCTTAAAAATGATTTTCTGAATCCTGAACAATGTGAAGCAAAAACCCAAACACATTATTATTATGAAATTTTGCAATGCTGTTTTTCCTGATGTCAGGTATTCAAGTCTTATTACTTCCCTGCTCAGTAAAAATGAGAATGTAATAATGTATGCACTCAGAAACCCCAAAGGATACAAATGTTATTTTTCTCCTAGCTTTCTAGATTGGAAGAAAAATAAACTTCTTGTTTACCATCCAGGAAAACATCCCCTTCCCCTTGGCATAATTTGTATTTGCAAATAAAGTCAGCTTTGTGGTTCTCCCTGAGATTGCCAGTTATGTGAAATACAGTCACCAAAATAATTATTTTCAAATTTCATTTTTACAGCCTCAGCCTATGGCAAAGCTGTTGCTTCTGAGCTAGAGAGCAGTCCTGTCATGAAATAGGGCACATCTCATGGGCTACTCAGTCAGGCCAGTCACACTATTACTATGATAGGAAAGGAAGCATCATCCCTGATCGGCAAAGGGTAGAGAGCACACCAAGTATCCACTGAGTCTGAAGTAAATTATTTCTGCACAGAAGAAAAAGGAGTCTATTTTGTAAGGTGATGACCCATTGCCTGGAGAGAGTAAGAAGTGTATTTCATGCTTTGAAGTTTAGTGTGCAAACTTTCACTATATAAATTGTTTCCATCGCGGGTAATTTCCTCATTAATGAACTGAAGGAGGCCAAATGAATGTATTATTCTTATGAATTGTAGGTCTAGGACTTTAATTGTGTGAACGCTACATTTTTAGTCATGCTGAGTAAAGAATCAGGTTCCCTGAGGCTGTGCAATCCTCTTGGGAGTTTCTATGTCTTGGCCTGCACTGTGCCACGCATGTTACGCCTCCCTATCCTCTTCAAGGTGTGTTGGCTGTTGCACAAAGCTGAAATGTAAATCTGCATTTATAGCACCTGACTGTTAGCAAAAATTATTCATATTTCCAAGAGAACTGGGGATTGTCTCTCTCCTGGTACCTGATAGGGTAGAAAGAGGATGTCATGGTCTCTGATAGTCCCCCAGCCTGCGCACTCTTGAAGGCTGAGCCAGGCTATAGTTATGCCCTGATTAATTAATTGCTGTGACATTATAATGAGCTGTACTTCCAAGTAAATAGGATTTTAATGCAAAGTTTATAAGTGTGGAAAGAAAAGGAGTTAAATGTTGTACTAGGAGTCACTGAAGGTCATCTTGCACCCAGAAAATTCAGTAACCGGGGCTTTTGTTCACTTCATTGTTACAAGATCAAGTATGCAGGAACCAGCAGTAAAGAAGAAACTCCTGGAGCACTTGTTTCCTTGCTCTGTGCTAAAGCTCTCAGATCAGTCCAGCCTCTGAAATCATGCAGAGTGGTCACCATCTGGGGAAATGGACATTTAGTATTTTTCAGAGTCATGCAGGAGGAAATAGATGACACTTATAAGTATGAGAACAATCCTTAATATGATTAATATGAGCCTCATTAATAAGATTAATAAGCCTTACATCTTCACTTTGCAGTTTTATATTTAAGTTCTGAATAATTTGCAGTCTACTGCTTGGAATAGTAGAGCAAATCTCTGTTGATTTTGACTTTGTTCTCACTCCACATTTATCTTTATCTTATATACTACCTATAAGAAAACAGAAAAAGATGGAAGTTTCATCAGGAGAGTTCCTCTACAAATTTGTGTCAACATTTTAGATCTTTTTAGATTCTTTTAAAAGAAAGTTTGAAATGTAACCCAGACAATGTTATCAATGTAAAAGGATAACTGAAAAAAATGCTTAAAAACCCTCCATGCATAGAGGAAGTAATCCACCAATCCACCCATATGTGTTAGGCTGATTCAGAATTCACTGATCAGAGAGTGACTCCACTTCAGTGTGTTATCTGTGTTTTAACTGTCTGTAATAGGAAGTAATAAGAAGTATTTTCTATTTTATCAATATTAACAATTACATTATTTTTCCACATTTTTAAATAGGACAGCATTCCATTTACAGAATGGCACCATGTAGTATTATTAGATTTTTTTTTTTGTTAAAGGCTGGGATCTTAGATAATTAATAGAAAACTGATACCAGGATTACATTAGTTATGTATTCAGGAAAAATTAGTCTGGATGATCCGTTTACACAGCTTTTTATCTAATATTTACACTCAGCTGATAGCTACTGAATATATAGAACGTTATGGTGACCAATTAGATCTGCCTTTTTCAGCAAACTCTTCTCTGTGTGAGAGTCAAGTAAGTTCCAGACTTTTTATCAGGGGAAGACATACTAGAAGTGGCTCTAATTAAAGATCCCCAAAACTGTTAAGCTGAGGTGAAAAGTGGCGCAGATGAATGATGAATTTTTTCCTGTCTGAAAATCAACCAACAAAATATCTTTAAAAGTTCAAAGAAAAAAGAGGGGAGGAAGAAGATATCCAAAATTCACCTTTTTCATATCCTCCAGCCTTTTCTTTTTCCATCTGTGTTAGACATTCCTGGCACCTAGAACTCTGAGTTGGCATGTAGGTATGAAAGTAAAGGATTATAACGTAGAAAATCTTTGTTAGTCAGTGACCCAGGTGTTCCACTGCACTCCCGGGATTTGACTGAGAATCTCCCAGAGCACCTGCAGTTCTGCTTCTGCCTTTCTGAACGCGGAGTTTGCTGCACAATACCTGAGGCTTTCTGAGGTGCTGAAATCAGAAGGGTGGAAAGTCCCTTGGTGTATTTTACTGTGATGTGAAACATTCAGGTAGTCGTTTCCCTTTTAAATTTTAAGGACTTTCCAACAGCGCTGTTTGCCTCAGCTCTGGGAAAAGAAAAGGAGGATGGTGAGCTTCAAAAAGATTGTGTAAAGTAGCACCACAGGTCACTATGGGTCTGTGCTATGTAGAGTGATAAGCTGTTTAAATTAGTGCAGGTTCCCACTCCTGGGCAGCAGCTGCTGCTATCAATCACTGCACTACACTCTTCCTAAGGCCAAAATTTCAAAATTAGCACAATTATTCCAATTTGCAGTAGATTATAATCTACCTTGGTATCTGTAGTGGCTTAAACTGCTTCTGCCGTTTGCTTAGGTGGCTAGTGATTAATTTGGAAGGAAGAATAATGTGAATGCTAATTCCACATGCTTTGTTCCTCAGCCATCTGTACTGTAAAATTTTGATGAAACTTGCTCCAGAGACTATCAAAGGCAAAGACTGGAGAGACAATTGTTACCTCCTCCCCATGAAGAAGTGGGGTCTGGTACTGCAGCAGGCCATGAATAAGTAAACACTGGAAGAAAGGCTCTTACATAAATTTAGTAAATGTCTCTGATGAATTGTAAGTACAATCAGAGAAGCTGATTTTTGTTTAAAGCTCCACAGCTCAGCGTGTGCTATTGATTTAATACTTTTTTATACAGTTATAGTAATAACTCCTGAGTCAACTCCTAATGCTGCACAGGTAAAAACATATGGAGTTGCAGTGATTGATTTTTGGATACTTTAGAGATCTTTTCTGGGCTGGACCCATTGTTTGAAAAACTGTTCCCCATATCTGACGCACATGTACAGGCAGAGTTTATCAGTACTTTGCAAGTCAGGTTGATACTGGCATCTGGTGCTTGAACCTTGAACTTGGTCCTCTGTTCAGCTCACTGTGTGAAATTGTCCAAGTTCCTCTGTGCTCTCAGTCCCCAGCGTGTATGACAGCTGGGACTCCTCAGCCAAAGAAATACACAAAATCAGGGCATGTTACAGGGAGCAGCTCTTCACTGTCCAGTCACCCAGGTTCACTAGCCCTACCTCTGCACCAGCCTGAAACTGGTTCACATATGGGTTCCCTTCACACCAGGACCATGCTCCTAGGTGCTGGGATGCTGTGGGATTACATCAGTTTTGCTGGAGAAACCATTTGCTTTAACACACCTGTGCAGCACTGTGCTTCCAGCAACAGGTCTGGAGCAAAAAAATTGCAGCACCAGGTGGATTTTCACATCCTGCCAGAGCCAGGCCGCTTTTGTGTGGTTTTGTGCTTTTTTTTGCTCTGTGGTCCCAACAGAGATGACTTTTCAGGTTATGCAAGAGAGTTGTGTGGCCCCTGCACATCAACGAATGCCATCAGGCAGATCTGGCATCTCCTTGCCGGCACTGTGATAGGCCTGAGAGCAGGGCATGGAGAGTGAATTGGCTCATATTATGCAAATGATGCTGGATAAATGTGCTCAAAAATACTTGTCTCTCTTCATTTGCAACCTGAATGTTGTGAAAGAGATTTTATCCAAAACTTTTTCTCTGAAATTTCTTCCGTTCATATGATCAGAAATACCTACAAAAGTTTGTTGTGTCTTCTTTTTCTTAATGTGGCTAGGAGGAACTAGAATCAGGGATTATGCTGATGCTTAAATTTGACCTAAAATACACTTACAGTAAAGCACAGGAAAGTCAGTGTAGAGTATTTTACTGGTATTATGTATGTGACATTATCTTTTAATATTCTCTGATGTATGGTAAGAAAATTTTGTAAGTTAAGTCATGATTATGCATAAGGTAGTTTTAAAGGCCAATTGATAACTTTTTAAAATTAATGCTAACTTCTGAACTAACTTTTATTCAAATTATCTGGCTGCTTCTGTTTTTTTCTGCAGATCTCTCTTCTCCTTATAAAGCTTAGTACAGAAATCATTCATGATAAAATCTTAATGTCCACAATCACTTGAAAAAAATTATAATCTGGATTTTGTTGACATTGTTGCCATTCCAGATTTTTCATTAAAAATAACTGTACTGCACGTGCATTTTTTTCTTTCCCAAACATATTTTAATCATGTAGACAAATTCATGCTTTGAACAAACAAACAAGCATTGGAGGGCTTCCTGGTTTTACTGAGGTGCTGTTACTTAGAAAGCAATAGGTGGAATATTATTAAGGCTATGTCTGCGCTGCCTCTCTGCATATCTGTGAAGATACAGAAGAACTTAGAATACTGAATAAAATATTAATTTAATTAAAAAAAAATTACAAAATGGGTCATTCTTACTAATGCTGCAGCAATATCCATTTTCCAGAGGTCAGATGAGTTCAATTAGCTTTTCTAATAATGTTTGTCAGGCTTGTTACAGAAAGAGTAAAAGCTGTTTGCCAGAGTTGCTAGACACCCACCTTTAGACTGTAGCTTTGTATTGATTTCTAGAAGCTCAGAAATGCCCTGGAAATCTTGTTTAAAATGGGGTCCAGATGCCTCCCATTAGATCTTACAAAAATACACGTGTTTACAGGATTTTGGAAATGTCAGCTTCTTGGTGGCTTAGAAGCGAGGTCATGGAGGTTCAGTATTCTCACTTCACGCAATTTCAGGAAATAAAAAAATAAAGGACAGATGTGAGGATTGTCCCTCAAAGTGCCCTGTGCGTCATGCTCCCACTGGAGTTTGCAGGGAGCCCAGAGGCAGCCCTGTCTGACTTCGGCAGTGAGCATGTCTGGGTTTTATTTTGGGGAAAGGAGTATACAGCAGTGACAGACTGTGTGTGCATTCCCCCCATGTTGCATCTCAAGCTTCTCTTGACTATTAGTGTGACCGACACCAGCATTTGAATTTCTGAACTCTCTTCCTCTATTTTCTGTCTGGAAAGTTGGAATTTGGTCTCTTCATGCCAATGTCTTGCATGATGTAAGAAGGGTCAGCACAAGGCTGGTATATGTTGGGAGATAATGGACATGTGAGCAATCCTACACACGTGCACGCCTCGCCAAGGGCATAGAACAAAATTCGGCAAACAAACAACTCCAGGAGATGGGTTGGGCGGAGAAAGACGTTGAGCGTGGCGCTTATTATCCAATCATGAGAAGGCTTGAAGCGCGTGGACAAGGCTAACTGTCCAATCATAAGGATTGCACCACGTACCGTTCGCGTGCACAGGAGAAACCTATAAAAGGGCTTGCTTACCTTCACTAGATGGGCATTGCTCGATCATACTGGTGGTGTGCGTGTCCATAGCTCCCGCATCTGGTGCTCGAATAAGGGACCCTCAAGATTGGCACAAGCCTTCGCTGAGGACTCGACGGAGGTCAATCAAGGATGTAAAGCCGGTCGAAACTGATCCAGACCCTGCTCCGGGGTCTGAACGTGAGAAGCAGCACGCTGTAATTTGGGTGGAAGATCTTGGAAAAGAAGCGGCGGCCGGGGGAGGAATGGGGCCTGTTCTCGGCAGAGACGACCAAGCAGTGAAAGTCCTTCAAGATGTCCTCTCCATGAGAGGCATAAAATACGATAAATCCACCCTGAAAGGCTTGGTGAAGTGGAGCCGGGAAAGAGGACTTATCTCCAGTGCAGGTCAGATATTTGAGGTATCTACCTGGGAATCCACAGGAAAAAAGCTTTGGGACGCGATCAGTGAGGGGTCGGCAGAAGAAGTGAGCGACTATGCCGTGCTTTGGAAGCTGATTCGCGAGACAGTAGAGGAGCTGAGCGACGACCTTGCGGCTGCGGAGCGCATGGCTGGGGACTGCGCGGCTGGCGACCACGTGGCTGGTACTTCCGCCCTTGAAGCGGTAGAAGCGGCAGAAGCGGCTTCTGGCTCTGACATGCCGCCTCCGGTGCCTGCGCCGCTGGCAGAGCCCGTCGCGTTATGTCAGCCGGAAAACCCGTTCGCTCCACCGGCCGCGCTGGCGGTGCCGCGGCGGGCAGCGGGGGT
>NW_020799142.1:14102505-14263974 GCF_003259725.1 Athene cunicularia | reverse complement strand
GGAACGTGGGCGGAGCCGACGGACCGCCGCCTGCTCCTCCCGCGCGGGGAGAGAAACCCCCGCCTCACCAGTCGGCCTTGCAAACGAAGAGACTCCACTCCTGCAACTTACAGACAAGCTTGAAAATCTGGCTGCAACACAGGAGGAGGAGATGGAGCGTAGTTCGTGTACCTTTTCATCTAGCACGCAACCGCAACCGTTTGGTCCTTATCCACCACCTGACTGTTGGGTTCCAGTACCTGCTTCTAATCCGTTGCTACCATCACAGGTGGAGGCTGCGCTTCCTTCATCTCACCCTACAACCTCACATCTTTTTTCTTCACAGGTGCAGAGTGCCTCTGTGGCCACACGCCGTCAGAAAGGGATTATTAGAGATGCTATAGGGGAGGGGTCTTTTATTCCTGAAAGTGTACAAGCATTTCCTCTTTCTATTAATACTGCTAGTGGTACTAATGAATGGGATCCTTTAGGATTGGAAATTGCTTGAAAAGGCTAGAGCTTCAGTAATGCAAAATGGTCTTCATCATCAATTAACAAAACAAATTATTAATGATATTTTTTTCATCATCACTGTTAATTCCAAAAGATATTGATCAAATAGCAGCAGTTCTATTAACTTCATCTCAAAAAATGTTTTTTGAAAGTGCATGGGCTAAATTAGCTAATACTGAGGAAGCTCAGCCACGACCACAAGGTGATCCACTTTATCTTGTTCAAGCACAAATGTTGTTAGGTACAGGACCCTTTGCAACAGCAGATCAACAAGTCAATCTCTCTAATGAAGTGTTGCGACTATCGCAGTCAATAGCTTGTCAAGCCCTAATGTCTGTGCCTGATACAGAAGGGAAACAGCAAGATAAATTTGTAACAGTAAAACAAGGTTTTAATGAGCCTTATTCTAAATTTGTAGATCGCCTCTCTGACTCTCTTGAACAGCAACCTGAAATGACCTTAGAAATGAAAGAGAACATGTTTAAACTAATGGCCTTTGAGAATGCCAACTCATCCACTAAGCAATTGTTAGCTACGCTCCCACAAGGAGCATCTGTAGCTGACATGATTGAATTAACCAATACAGGGATGCAGCAAGCTAATGTTACAGCTTATGCGGCTGCTGTGCATGAGGTGGTTGCACCGTTTTTCCAAAATAAAGAGGGGGGAGTAAAAAGAGGGAAGAAGTGCTATAATTGTGGCAAGGAAGGTCACTTTAAAGCACAGTGCAAAAGTACACAGGTTCAAAAAAGGTGTAATAATTGTCACAGAGATAATCACCATACTAAGGAGTGTAGAAACCATTCCGGAAACTTGAGAAGGAGCGCGAATCCCTCTCGCACGCAGACACAAATAAGGGGTGTATGGCAAGCTCAGAATCAGGGACAGGAGGTGGTTTCCTGTCCAATCTCACCTCTGCCACAGCAGGGAGTGCCGGAGTGGACATGGAAACAGCAGTAGACATCACAATACAAGATCAGAAGGTCCACTTAGCGGATAGTAATGTGAAAGGACCATTAGGATTTGGATTAAGTGCTCTCTTAATAGGGAGATCATCAACAACTCGCCAAGGCATTCAAGTATTATTGGGAGTAATTGATGCGGATTATACTGGTGTTGTAAAAATAATGGTTCAAACCCTAACCCCACCTGTGTTTATTCCCAAAGGCAGCAGAATTGCCCAGCTTGTGCCGTTTAAAGCCTGTGTTCCAATTATAGGGGAAGGTAACCGAGGAACTGGTGGATTTGGATCAACCAGACAACTGCAAGTATATCTGTCTCTTGATATAAACCGAGGAAAACCAGAATGTGAAATGGTTATCCAATCCCTTGATGGGACTTGGAAAAAAAGTGGAAAATGTTGGTAGATACAGGGGCCGACATTACAATTATATGAGCTCAACAATGGCCTGCTTCATGACTTACCATTGTGGCAGCCACAGGAGTGTTTGGCATTGGGGGGTCCTAAGCCACCAGAATTAGTAAAAATCTCATTGTAATTAAATTCCCTGATGGAGCTCAAGTCACCATGAAACCTTATGTGATGCAAGTTCCTATCACATTACTTGGACGAGATGTCTTGAGCCAGGTCAGAACAACATTGGTTACACAGCCTTTTCAGTGATGGCCATTGATGAGCAGCCTATCCTCAAACTTAAATGGAAAACAGAAACACCTGTGTGGATAGATCAATGGCCATTGAAACAAGAAAGGCTGCAAATTATCTATCAGTTAGTTGAAGAACAATTGCAAGCAGGACATATCGTTATGTCACAAAGTGCCTGGAATACTCCCAATTTTTGTTATTCCTAAAAGGAACAACAAATGGCTATTGTTACATGATTTAAGAGCAGTCAGTGCAGTAATGGAATCTATGGGATCTTTACAGCCAGGCTTACCTTCTCCTTCCATGATACCAGAGTCTTGGTCAATATTAATCATTGATCTAAAGGATTGTTTTTTCACCATTCCACTTCATGAGGATGACAGGGAAAAGTTTGCCTTCTCTGTACCATATATAAATAAGGCTGAGCCAGCAAAACGGTATCATTGGGTAGTGTTACCTCAAGGGATGAAGAATTCTCCCACTATGTGTCAAATCTTTGTTGCCTGGGCACTGGAACCAGTCAGAAAAAGGTTTCCCCAACTAATTATTTACCATTACATGCATGATATATTAATAGGCAGGGAACACATGCAATCAGAAGTTATAGTAGGTCACTTGCAAAAGGAACTGTCCAATAGAGGTTTGAAAATAGCCCCTGAAAAGATACAGTCTACCTCTCCTTGGAAGTATTTAGGGTGGACAATAACCAATGCCACTATTCATTCACAGAAATTAAAAATTAACACAGAGGTTCACACATTAAATGATGTCCAAAAAATGATTGGAGATATCCAGTGGGTCAGAAAATTATGTGGTATTACCAATGATGATTTAAAGCCATTAATGCCATTATTGAACACTACTGTTCAAGCTGATAGTAAAAGAGCCTTGACACAGGAACATAAAATTGCTTTGCAGAAAATTACAGATAAGATAGAGTCATGTCATGCACAACGAATACAATTGGAACTCAGTGCAACTGATGATTATCAATAGTGGGGGAAATAGACAATATCCATTAGCCATCATTACGCAATGGAACTCAGAACAAAGACAACCATTGTGAATCCTAGAGTGGGTTTTTACTGCACATACCCCTAAGAAAACCATAACAGGAGCAGCATTGGTATCACAGTTAATTATGAAGGGCAGACACAGAATTATTGAAATTACAGGTACTGATCCTCAAACTATTATTGTCCTACTAATACAAGAATATTTAGAATGGCTGCTTAGACATTCTGAGGCATTACAAGTTGCTCTTGAAGATTATATTGGCCAACTAATGTTTATTCGGCACATTGATTACTACCGTTGTTAATGAACCAAGTAATTGAAAATTTCCCAATGCAATCAGAAGTACCAGTTCAAGGGTTAAGAGTTTTTACAGATGCAGGGAAAAAAATCAAAGCAAGCTGCATGTACCTGGTTAGAAGGAGAAGAATGGAAATATCACCTCATTCAAGGCCAAAGAGAAGATTCCTTGCAAACATTAGAACTCCAAGCAGTTTTGTGGGCATTTTTGTCCTGGCCAAATTTGGGATTAAATGTAGTGTCTGATTCACTCTGTGTAGTAGGAGTAGTAAAAAGGATTGAACAAGGACAAGTAAAAGAAATAAAAAATAAACACTTAGGGAAACTGTTGCAACAACTAGTTCACACTCTTGATCAGAGAAGCGTTGTCTGCTTTATTACTCACATCAGAAGTCACGAATCCAAAGAAGGATTGGGGTATGGAAATGAACTAGCTGATCAATTGGTTGCTCCAGCCTGGTCTGGGCCTTCTCCAGATTTGTTTGCACGAGCTAGAGAATCTCACAATTTTTTGCATCAGTCAGCAAAAATGTTGCATAAGCAATTTAAAATTCCGTTTGAGGATGCAAAGGGCATTGTCGCCTCTTGCCCATCCTGTCAAAAAATAGGGTTTGGCCTGGGAACAGAAGTTAACCCACAGGGCCTATCAGCTTTGCAATTATGGCAAATGGATGTTACTCATATAGCAGAATTTGGTAGGTTAAAATACGTACATGTTGTTATTGATACCTTCTCCATGACTATCTGGGCTACAGCTCATGCTGGAGAAACAGCTAAACATGTTGAAAAACATTTATACAGTTCTTTTGCTGTACTTGGAGTGCCAAGAAAGATCAAAACAGACAATGGTCCAGCATATATTTCTGGATGCTTCCAATGCTTCTGTATCTTATGGGGCATCAAACACTGCACAGGAATTCCACACTGTCCCACTGGACAAGCAATCATTGAATGGGCTCATCAAACTCTGAAGTAAATGCTACAAAAACCAAAAGGGGGAATGTCAGGTATGATGCCAACGGAACACAGTTTGATATGTTTTAAATTTTTTGAGGCTTACAGAAGAACGTCAAGAACCACCAATGATGATTCACAGTTTAGCAATAAAAGGTGATGTTGAACAATCTATGGGCACACAGCAACCATCAGTTTTGTTCGAAAACTTAAATACTGGGCAAGGGGAAAGACCTGTTAAAGTACAATTAACTGGCAGAGGTTATATGTGTTTGCTTACAGATCATGGCTTACGGTGGGTTCCATCTTGCTGGGTGCGGCCTTGGAAAGAAGGTCAACTCACAATCCTAAACCTTGCAATGGTTCTGACAGTGACTAATGCTCATACATTCTGAATGTGTTTATTGGAATCCCTTCCAAACCAGTAGGGGCCCAAGTTACATAGGAAAGTTAACTATGTTCACAGGATAGTTGAAGAACTTGTTACAAGGGGGAATTGTTGAAGTTGTTAAAATTGTTGGAATTGTTAGAACTGTTATGTTTGTCATTATTTTGCCATGCTTAGTTTGTTGTATTAACAATCGTTGTAAAAAAGCCCGCAAAGAATGTGGATTGCTCAAAAGTAAAAAGAGGGATATGTTGGGAGATAATGGACATGTGAGCAATCTTACACATGTGCATGCCTTGGCAAGGACATAGAACAAAGAACTCGGCAAACAAACAACTCCAGGAGATGGGTTGGGCGGAGAAAGACATTGAGTGTGGCGCTTATTATCCAATCATAAGAAGGCTTGAAGCGCGTGGACAAAGCTAACTATCCAATCATAAGGATTGCACCACGTACCGTTTGCGTGCACAGGAGAAAGCATTATAAAAGGGCTTGCTTACCTTCAATAAATTGGCATTGCTTGATCATACTGGTCGTGTGCGTGTCCGTAATCTCCCGCGGGTATAGGTGTTCAGTGTGGCAGAGGGGAGGAGAGTGCAGGTTTTAAGAGGAGCGGGGTTAGGCCAGACTCCTTCCATAGGTGCCTTTTGACAAGGATTGACAGAGACCAGGTAGTATTTGTACTTACTCTATTGTAGCATGCTGGCTGGAGAGACTAATTAGTTCTGTGCTTTACTGGTAGTAAGGGGAATGGGCTCCTTGTCTCTGGAGCAAACAGCATAATTATCGCCCCTTTCTTACCCTCAAGCATGCAAATTCTTTCTGTAATGTGACTGCGCTCCTTAAAAGGTATATTTTTAAGTATCTTTAGTACCTATTTGTGACTGATTTAACATTTTTGTTTTCTTTAGCAAGGATAACAATTTTTTTTTATGTATGCTAGCACCTTTTTTCTTACTCTTTCAAATACACAATTCTTTTGGCAAGGATTCAGTAGATCTGTTAGGTTCATGCTAATCCTTTTCTAAGCATCAACCTGAGACATCCTTTAACAATTTATTAAATATTGCAATACAACTGTTGACAAACAGTGAAGCATGGCACTTAAGAACATCGTGAGCAAAATATTTAATAGAGTTTCTATGTCTGGATCCCAAGAGAGAGAAAAATTTCCACCACAGTAATAATTAAGCAGACGAAGTACTAGTGCTGTTGCTCATGGATCTCCAGAGCAATTGATCAGGAATTGCTAGGGAACATAGAACTTCCAGTTCTTAAAATATTAATTTGTGCTGTAATTAGCAAGGTTTTTTATGTTAAAACTGGAATTTCTAAAAAAGTGTATGTTATTGGAATCAAATTTAATTTTCCAGTAATCCTATTTTTTAATGTTATTTTAATGTACATTGAAGGTTCTTCTTAGTGAACCTAATCTTACTGTACACATTTACAATATGAAGTATTTAATGGTGAAAATATCAGGAAAATTTTGCTTTGATACAGCCCATAGAACGGAAAAGCTGCTTATACCTCTTTGAAAGCCCAGTGGCTGTGTATTTTTCAGGCTTATAAATTTCCTTAGCTTGATAATGCAATTTGTAAATAATGCGCTTTTGAGCATGGTTTGCAAATTTGCTGTTGCAACAGCATTATTAGTAAAGTAAGTTTATAGTATTTGGTGCATTCCAAAATTTAAAGTCAGGTTCACCTATTAAAATTCAAATGAGAGCCATTTGATAATGTGTCAGCAAATTCAGTTTTTTCTATGGAGTCTTGATTTTGAATCACATTGAATGGAAATCATATATTTTAGGTAACTTTCTTCTGTCATTTTTTGTACCTTTATAATTTAATGTTATTTCAGTCTTGTCTTTTGTAATAGCATGCAGTTAATACTTTACAACAGACACAACATTATTAAGATGAAACATTTCTGTAAGTTGATTTCTGTGTTCCAATAAGGCATGTTTCAGAATTGCTTGTAGTAAAACTAGGAATTTTGCCTCATCCTACCACTTAGTGTTTCCTGCAGGGGTGAAATTCTCTTTAATCTTTTGTTGATTATAGTGCTGCAAAGGAACATAGTAGGGAGATAAAAATACGCCTTTGAAGGGGAAGAAACACAATGGAATTCAGTTGACCAAGGAAATCCCCTGCTGATTTTAATTTGACTAAAATTCCAGTGGTGTGAAGGCAACCTCCTAGATTACATATCCCAATATCTTTCCTTTCCTGCTTTACCATGTTTCTGATAGCCCTTCCCACCCTGCTGTGCTCCCTAGTGTCTCCTGGATATCTCATTGCCTCTGCTGCTAAAGTGGCATCACAACAAATGCTGCTAATGACCACGAGGGCAAGCGTTCAGGCCCTCTTTGAATAGTGGTTCTGGCAGATGTGCAATAAATTCACTGTGACCCAATTTAGTCAGTGGCAGAAGCACTTTCCAACAGCAGCTTTGAGTAGCACTGCAGGGAGGATCAGGCCTCTACAGCCAGGAAAATCTTGTAAACTTCTTGATGGATTTGTTGAGATTTTTTTCAAAATATTTCAGCATTCTCTGGCAAAATTATATGCATGTCAGAAACAGTAGATTTTAATTTCAGGTCAGAATAAGCTGTGACTATATTTCATTGTCAGTTGATCAGCTTCTCAGTTTTTGGAGAGCTCAACCTGGAATACTTGGGTAACTTTAAAATTTGGAGCATATGTAAACATTTAATACCAATTTAATACCAATTATACTTCATGCATAATAATGATGACTTTTAAATCCTAACAATACAAATTTCCGGAATAGCCTTGCTATTAATTATTATGCTCAAAAATTCCCTATTTTGTTTTTTACTCTTGCTCGTTAAATGTGCAGTCTCAGCAAGACTGTTCCCTTGGGTGATTTGCAGTATTTGGTGTCAAGACATGTTACCATAGCAGTTCAATTTGCAGAATAGCTTATTAGTGCCATATTTTTTCCTCCTCTAGGTAAGAGGCAATATCTCCTTTAAAGAAAGAAAAAGGTAAATTTGAATACAAAACTATTAAAAGCTACTGTTTCCTAAAGATGTCTGTTAAGTGTTTTCTACTGTAATGACTGAATTAGCTAATAAATTGACTATTAAGTCAAACTGAGTACTTGTACAAGATAGCGAATACAATTGAACATTTATGTTGTAATGAAATTTAGCGTCATTTTAATAGGTAATCAGTTCTGCTCTCAGGTATACTGAAAGTATTCTTTGATCTATTTATTTGCTTTTCCATTTTTCTATAGTTCATACTCCTCAGTGTGTTTGCAAATATTTGTATGCACACTTTTATGCATATATGTCAAAAACATAGAAGAATGATCTGACTATTACATTTTAATGAACTGGTAGGTAAAGATGGAAAGAGGTTTCCACTGAAGAGAAACCCTTTATTTTTAAAAGGAAAAGAACATGTAGCCTTTAGATATACAGTGGTGTGAAACAGCAGTAACTGTCTGACAGAAGGTCTATCTGAAAATCAAGGGAATAGGGTATTTGCCAGCTAAGAGGCTCGCAGGTCTTTTTGTCAGGGGTTAAATGTTTGGGCCCTTTGGTTTGTGGTGCAGTCCTCTCTTACAGCACACCCAACTCCATAATGAAATAGGGAGTCTACAGCAGTTGGACTAGATAGACTGACTGGCTGGGACAGTTGTTGAATATTCTTCAATATGTCTTTTATAAAAGTTTAGGATACCATTTGTTAAAAATGAGATACAATGACTTCCTGAAGATCCTTGAGCTCTTTATCTATAAGTACTAATACACAGTTACTATAACGAATTCATTTTTATTACTGACTTCTTGCAAATAGCAATGTGTCATACTTTCTCGGGGGGTGGTGGTGATGGTGGTGAGTTAAGCAATAGTTTTTATGAGATCATCCTTGGCTGGATTTGTAAACATGGGCTTCAATGTCTAAATTTAGACATTTGCAAATGATTTGTAGTTTTAAGCTCTTGTCCATTTTCACTGACTTGAGATTTCCTGTTGACCCTGACAGTTCTGTAACAGAGCTGTGGCTTAAATATTTTCTCAGAAAAAGTATTTTCATTCCAGTTTCTTACATTTTATACAGAAAATTATTGTACTTATTTATCCAGTCGTAACTTTCATATGTATTTATGGCATCAGTTTTGCACTGCTGTTTTCCTTACATGAGTTAGGAAAATAATATTTTCCTCAGCTGGCTGATCATAAGACTGTAAGTTTGCTGACATGAAGGGAGGCAGAGAGTGTGCAGAAAGGGGTCAAGTGTGACAGGTTTTGGCAACAAAGCCCTTGTAGCCCAACCTATGCAGCTGCCAGCTGCCAGCTAGGGCCAATGTCTGTGTCCTAGCAAAGATGGTTTGGGGCCAGCAAACATCTCTTTATAGTTATCAGCTTTTTGTTGTGTCTTGGGGTTGCAAAATGAACTTACAGTGCACTTGAATTTCTCCCCTGCACAATGCTCTGTGCAATGGTACCCAGCTGAGGGGCAGGGCAGCCATGCAGCACCACTGCTGCCAGCACATGGGGAGGATGGAAATAGGTTCTGCTGGGGCCAAGTTCCTCTCTCTCACCACAAAGCCACAAAGTGTTTTATAGCTTCTTACTGAAGAGCTGAGAAATTTTGTCATGTGCAAACCTCAACTATGAAACTGCATAAGCTGCACAATTCAAATTTGATTTTTCAGTGACCAAAGTTTCTACATGTGGTCTGGTGTATACAGAGAATTCAGAACCTCTTGAAAAATTCACCTGTGGGCACCTAGTGGGTAAGGGGAGGGAGGAAGGACTAGTGGTGTTCCAGCTGATTTCCATCCCAGGCTTGGAGGCTAAATTTATGGGACTATGCCACTGATAACTGATATTTAGCACTTGAAGAAGAAAAATGAAATGCTCTCAGAGGTCAATAAAGAAAACTTTCAGGCTGCTTCAGTTAGTTTGCCTCTGAATATGTGGGCAGATCCTAGGCAAATTACTCCCGTACATTCTTTTTTTTTTCTTCATGGGATAATTCATTAGACCACTAGAAAAGTGATTTCTAGCCTTATATAAATAAGTTATGACAACACGGAAACCTCTTCTGTTTTGCAGAGTATATACCAGTTGGTGTGAGCATAATGTTTAGATTTCTGACTTCAATGCTGAATTGCTCTTGTAGAAACAAAGCTTTTACTTACATTTTTACGTTCAAATCATAGCCTGCAAATGCTTGTAGGAGTGGAATACACAGTAAAACTCAATTTCTAGTATACAATTATGTGTTTCCTCTAAGAGATATTAGCACTAGAGAAAACTGTAGTTACTCACTAGGTGAGAAATGACCAATTTTATTTTTCACAATTAGCCACTTCAATATTCTATGACAATTTTGCATAGTTTGAGTGCAGCATCTGGCATTCCTCATCAAATGGAGGAAACATGTTTTTGATATTATACTACATAAAAGGTACTGTAACACTCTTAGTAGTGAAAAATGGGGCACATACACATTACCCTGCCACAGCCACAGAACAGGGGTGTTTATCTGTTAGGGAGCGGGAGAAAGAGCACACACAGCTCACTGGATGACTGGATAAAGGCATCCTTGCTCTGATTTCTTTAAGTTCAAACTCCACTGGACCTGAATAAGAGCCATTGCACAGAGAAATCTTAACCTAAAGGATATTTTTTAAAGTTGTTTCAGATTATCCCAGGATTTAAATAGTCATTTACTGGGTGCAGTCATTTCTACACTGCAGTCTGTTACTAATTTATTCAGTCTTATTTTGAGTGAATTAGGATAGTGCTTCAGAAGAATACCATTATGAAGACTACAAGAATATACAATATCTTAATTAAAAAAGTAGATGGGCATAGCCACTTCAGGACACTGTCCTGGCCCTTTTCCATCTGCAAGGATTTCTCAGGGCTACTGACTTTGAGGGTGGATGTTCATGTATGCAGATTTCTCCAGCTGTTCCTTCAACACTCCATTTAGTCCCACTGACTACTGTCCTGTGCTGGCACAATTTCCAGGACAGATGGAGGCTGCTGAAGGACAAGAAAAGAAAATTACTCTTTCTGTACAGTAAAACATAGAGATAGTGTGCACTAAAACATTAATATATGAGAAACAGTCTTGATAAGATTCCAGAGCAGAAAAGGCCCTCTCCCTAAGTGGGAATGTAGCCAGCCACAGATGATTTGGTATATGTGTCTTCCTCTGTTTCAGGCACTGAGGTATGCTAGCAATTAAAATTTATCTCCCTAAAGACTTAAATCAGCTGTAGAGGATATGTTATCTGTCACAGTTGCTGAACATCACTGTAGCCCCCACTTTAAAAATTTTTAAAAATTGTGGTGGAAAGCAGGGAATGCCTTGCTGTATCAGCAGAGGACTGCACTCCCATGGTGATCATGTAACTGGGGCTGTGGTAGGATTTGCTTTAGCTTTGGCCTCTCTGCTGAACAAACTCAACAAAATTTGGACCTTTAGCACAAGGGAAAGCATATGAAGAAACCGAGACATTTGAGAGAACTAATAGGAAGACCCACCAGTGAGGTCAGTGGAGATCTGCTGACCTGAGAAGAAATCATTAAAAGTGTTGGAAGAGTCTAATGACCAGGGCTGGTATTTTCAGTGTTGCAAACTGCTCCTTGGGAAAGTGAGAGATTGTTCATACAAATGCAGGACAGGAGAAAGAATTCAACTCTTTTTTTTTTTTTTTTTTTTTTTTTTTTTTTTTTTTTTTTTTTTTTTTTGGTCTTTTTAAAAAATGTGTCTTTTTTACTCCTAGAAGTAAAATAGATTATCAGGAGTATTTTCTTCCTTTTACTTCCTGATAGAGAGATAAAGATGAACCCAGTGCTGGCAACCTGACCAGAGGCAGCTCACACCATGAATTGTGTTGAAGCTGGAGCTGAAGCAGGACATGCTGCTTTTCTCCAGTCTTAATGATGCCCATCCAGATGCAGCCAAGTGTCAATGACGTGTACAGGTTATGCCCATTTAGTTACATATGTGAGCTTTTAAAGAACTCTGTTATGAATTTATAAAAATGTATAGACCAATCCTGGTTTGCTAAAGTTGAAAACTCATGTTGGCTTTGACAGAATTGGATTTTAAACTTTAAAAGCACAGTGAAAAGATCATTTGGAGGGAACTGAAATGTGAATGTAATTAAAATTAAATCTTTTTGAGGAAGAAAGGAAAGCACCATTTTGTCAAATACAATTTTCATGAGACAACATTTTATGGTACTAGTACTTTATCTCTTCTTCCAAATATCAGCTGGGAAGTTAGCTGACATAAAACTTCATTTGAGCCTCTGTCTCTTGTTCATACAACATACATCTTGATTTCTGTGTTGGGAGATTTGAATAATCTTTTCCTTGTCTCACCATAACCCATTACCTGCAGACTACAAAGTCGTTTTCCAGGTGTCTGAATAGTTGGAGCTAAATTCAAGGATATCAATGAGTAGACCCCCAAATACCTTACATGCCTTTTGATGCCTTTGACACACTGCATCCATCTGCAAATGAGCAATCTCTGCATGCATCTCTGCTGATAATTAAAGTAGATAATTTAAATCTACTGTGTTATGCTTATTTAGAACAACAACAAGGCCAAGATACAATGATCAAGGTTTTTGCTTTAAAATTGCTAAGCTGCTTGGAAAAGTAATGACAGCACACACTGTTGCACAGAATGATACCTGACCCAAGCTGTCATACAGACCATTTTAAAATCTGAAAAAGGCTAGTTAGTTTTGTTACTGTTCATTACCATTCACATCTAGACTTGCTGGCTCTGGCTGGCACTGACTGCTGAAATGCTGGTTCCTGCTGATGCTATCAACTAGACTGTCAAAGAAAAGTTTTGGTGTTTTTATTTTTTGTTTAAAGCCCACTTTCATGATATTGCCAACCCGGTTCTGTGGACTTCTGAGCCTCAGCAATCACCCAGTCTTCTGGGTACTCATTAAAATTGAAATGAAGATTTTAATCATTTAAGGTTCATTTGTAACTTCCACACAAAAACCATTATCACAAGTGGCACTAACCAGCATTCCTGTTGACAGACCCTCCAGAGGCAAATGATTTAATAGTCTTTGACCATCAACTGCATTTTTCCCAGAAGCAGCAGATAATCCCAGGGAGGTTGAAGGATTTATTATTTCAGGCTTCTCTTTCCTAGGCTTCATGGGCTGATGCATTTACACCAATGAAGTGGCTGCAATGATTAAGTCAATCTTATTCTGACTTAGGTCTCCAGGCTGCTGATCACTTGGTTATCTTTGATTTATAAATCTTGTTGTAGAAATGTGTTCTTTGCCTTATTGTTTGGTGGTTGTGATCTCCAGGGTGTGACCTCCAGGGTGAGACTGAATCTGTTCTGCCTGAACAGATTTAGTCTGGGATGTGGATTTTAAAGTGTTTTTTACTTCCCAGCTAGACAGGAGTAGATGACTATAGTGACTACAGAAGGTGCCTGTCTTAAGCAAGAACACAGTGTTATGAAGCAGAGTAAAACCAAAAAGGCCTATGTGAATTTAGGACAGCATATCCTTTGCTTGTGATACGGTCACAGAAAGGCTGCTTCTCACCACATACTCAGATCCTCAGATTTGAAAGATTGCTTAGAACTACCACTGTGTTAGAGCTGACCTGGTATACACTCCATATTTCACAATTATTATTATTTTCAATTAATGTTAGTACTTGGATCAATTTTACATCAAATGTAATGGAAATGAACATTTCAATTTATGCCATAGATTCTGGCCCCTTCCTTTCTGTCATCTTTCTTGTCAATATGTGATGTATTTACATTAATAAAATTATTAGTTTTCCTTGGATCGTTTTTGTTCTCAGCAGTACCACTCTGGTTTTTAAGGAGATACTATAGCTCTGTCTTTTGTTTCTTCTTCTACCTTAGTATCATAGAACAATAATGGACAATAATTTCTAGCTTTGTTAATGTGTAAGCTCTATTGCAGTTTTCTTTTGAAGTTCTCAGTGTCTCCATTGACTTGAGGACAGTACTTTGATGATCCTTTGTGAATGATATTTCTTTCTCTTACAGATCTTCATTTTAAGAAGATTAATTACATTTGCAGTAAATGTTTTCATCTTTCTCTGCTGAAAATGGTAGGCAGGAACATATAATTACAATAGGAAAATTACTTGCAAGGTAAATGTTTTCTACATTTACTGGAGTAATTTATCAAGGAAATAATGTAGCAACAGTCAAACAAAAACATCCTTGCATGTTCCTTGTAGGATTTTCTGTGCTGAAGAATAGAGAGGGCTTCACTGTGGTAGTGGTGCATTGCTGTCTTATGTGATTGGAGACTACCACAAGCTTGTGTGACAACCTCCACTTTTAACACCTTGTTCCTGATCTCTAGTGTGGTGGCTGCTGTTTTGTCTTACCAGACCTTAATGTGTGTCCCAAGTGAGTTCTTTAGATTTTACTTCTAGTTCATCTGAAATACTACTGTCTGCCCTGTAAGGAAAGCTTGGTTTGTAGTCTGAAGAAAACTGCTACAGCTGAATCAATGAATGTGGGACTATTTGGCCATTTTGTCACAAATTCATATGGTTTTGTTGAAGTGGGTGAGGTAAGCAGAATGGTTTGAAATTATTTTATTTTGCATCTCAAGAGAATGTACTTGTAAAAGGACAAATATTTCTGTATCTCATCTGAGAATGTCAAAGAGACAAGACTACAGGACAAGAAGTCTGTTCCCACCAAGATCAGCACTGGATGTGTGGGAAATACTGTTGTGACACTGTATGCATAGTGTAGCAATACACATACCAGACCTCACAGAGAGGAAAAGTGATTTTATGTGAAATAAAAACTGAAGCAGAACAAGTTTCACTAGCTGTCAGTCACAACCTGATGTTCACCAGCACAAGAGGTGTGTATCTACAAAGCAGATCTTGCTGCCAAGTGGCTGCGTGTTCTGGCTGTCCCACCAGCAGCCAAGCATTGGGTGGCTTGTCCCCAGATGTCAGGATTTTCAGAGGATAAAGGACACCAGCTCACCTGTCTCTATTCCTCTGGGATTTTTCTGAGGAACATGTACAGGCTTTGGACATGCTGTTGTTTTGGTTTATTATTTTACATTGTGTTGGAGCTGACAGTGATATTTGCACTTGTTTCAAGAATATTCTTTTGATGTACAAGAGAATACATCTTGATATGCAAAAGAATATATCCCTAGATATATCTAAACTGCTGGTTTGAAAGTCCTGCTCTAGCATCTTGCAGAGCCTGATATTTAATTTATCTGCTACTTGTTGTTCTGCTGCAGTGATAACTATTTTTTCCCAACATCCCAGAAAATTCAGCAAGATGCAACCTGTTATCCTGAAGAGATGGCCCTGATCATTAATCTGTACTGAGATCCTACCAGATGAGATGAACCTTAGGCAGTATCAAGAGGCTGCTGACCTCATGTCTGCTGTTGGATACAAGATGACAAGTGAGGCCAGACCTCACACAATTCAATGAAACAAAGGCAGCAATCTTCAAGACCTGGGACAAGCAACTAACTTCCAGTGTGACACCACAGATGTGCTATCATGAAGCACTTCAGCAAATCTTCACATGGGTGCTAAAAGCCCTTCATTTTGGCTTCTGCCCTTTGAGTTCTGGGATCAACCTCTTTTGACTAGGAGTCAGATTAGATTTTAATATATAATATTAAAAATTATAAAGATCAACATATTATTTATTAATAATATATGCAGACAACCAAATACCAAAATTTATGTCACCTGTGAGACAGTCTGAGGTCAGTAAATGACAAATATCCATGCAAATAAATGGCACAAAAAATGCTAAATGATTATCTGACCTGAAATAACTGCAGTTGTCCTTCCCCATACAGTATGCAGCATCTTTAACAGCATGGTGAATTGAATCTGAAAAGTAATTGTGACTGTCTCCATCTCCTCAAAATAATTTCTACTACTTCATCACTTCATGGTTAGACTCAGTGCTGTGATATACTATGGCACAACAGCTGGCCTTTCTGCAGGGTTTCTGCCCAACAAATTTCTTTAGCAGTATCCTGCCTGAAGTGTAAACAACATGTGTTTCCAAACTGAAAGGTAGCAATCAGCTGGACATTTCTGACACTCCGCCTCTTTTCTATGTGTTTGAGAAATAAATCACACTCAGCTGCCAGATTTAATTAGGATACTGGGTTCTCTTAAGTTTTCTCTGCACTGAGTGTGAATGTGAGCTTCCTGGGCCAGAGGGCTGTAGGCCCTCCATAAACAAGAGTTAGTGCACGGATGATTGCTGCTGACAACACCACATGAAGCATTCTTTGTGTCTTAAGATTTTAGACGTCAGAAGCATTTTTTCAAGGTCTATGGGAATAAAAGAAGAGTTTTCCCCTAAACAAGGCTGTTGAGTTTTACAAAGTTCCTTACGTTTGAAAAGATGTTAACAAGAAAGATTTGGTGCAGTGATCAGAAGGTACAAGAAGAAAATGTATAGAGAGAGGTTAATAGAGAAGGAGAGACAAATAGCCTGTTTTCTTAAACAGTAGGTCACAATTTTTGGTTCACCGGTGAATAATGAATTATTCAGAGAATTCTTTTTTAAGGTAGACAGAGTGTATAAAGTATGTGATCAGCACCATTGACATAAGAGAAAGTCTAAGAGATACCAAATGGGAAAATATGTTCGTTATTTGTCTTAATATTTTATTGATGTGCGAGGTATATGTTAACAGTGTAGTGCACATTGCACTTTTTTTCTTTCTAGATAGCAGTTCTTGCTACGCTTTAATCATTATTTGATGTTTCTGTCAAAAAGCTGAAATTGTTGGGGCTATGGTGCTTTATCCTTCTGGCTGTTTTCTCTTAAAAAACATCACTTATTGGAAAAAACTTTGCTGTGCTTGGGGTTTTTTATTATCTCTAGGTTTTCTTATGATCAAACCAAGAATAAAACCACATCACTGTCTAAATTTCTATGGAAAATGTGATTAAGTAATCACTAGTAAAATTTTTCATCCAATTATTTTCTGTTATATGCCACCTCAGATTCGGCAGATGAGTATCTCTTGTCAGAAAACATCACTTACTGATTTATGTAAACTTTATTTGAATGACTAGCTTCACTTCAAACACATTGCTGTTTGACAGTACAATAACAACAAACAGACCAGAAGAGCAGAGGACACCTATAACAAGACATCCAAGAAAGTCTTTCATGAAATTTGGAGTTTCCAAATCTCTGTATATCTTGTACTGTAAATAGGTTATCTACACAGTTTCAGGGCTTGAATCTTCCAAGGTTTATTTTGTTACAAAGTCCCTTGATGTTTTCATGAATAGATTGCCTACTTGTCTAAGCTTTAATTATTTTCTCCATTTTAAAGAATAATCTTATAAAATCTGAGACAAAGTTAATTAGCTCATCATGAATGAGATGTCTTAACCTCTGCAGAATACACACACACATAATTATAGATGAGTTACTCTGATTGTGAAGGCAAGTCAAATTGGAGGGGCTTATTTATCGTTTCAAGTCTTTTGCTTTAATATTACAGATACAATATCTGAATTTGGTGTTTGTAAGTGAGACGATCTACTGCATTCTTCAGACCAGTGTCATTCCAAGTGACATTCACAATAAATTAGCGTCTCTTTCAGCCTCATCACAGAACAGAGATTCTATGGCTGCAGGAGGTTTTTGGCTCATTTTCAGGTCCCCAGGGTCACCCATTTCAAGAGTATCCTTGTGGTTCCCAAGGCTTTTCTGCATCCTAGGAAGCACCAGTGTCTATATGTTGAAAAATACTGTTATAACCATGTTATAACATTTTTTTTTACCTTAAATAGGAAAAAAATATCCCAGACATGACCATCCTCAGATAGTTTTGTTTAATATTTAAACTAGCTATACTTCTAGATATTAAGTACTGACACAAGTGTTAGCCACATTTGGAAACTGCATCATGATTGACTGGGTTACCAAAATGCTTTTTGTTTAGAGGTTGTTCTTTTCTATAATTATTCTTCTTTGGGTTGTATTTACATAACAGTGCTCAACTGTCTGATAAACAGTTGTTCATTTAAGAAAAATCCAAGCTGCTTTTATTTTTTTTTTTTTAAGTTTGTAACAAGCTATGGGGTCTTTAGACTCTTCTACACTGGCAAACTGGATTCTGTTAAGCGTAACACTGCATAAAGGGATGTTTTAATCTGATTGCTCCATTCATCTATTAATACCTTTGACAACACTATGTTGTCATTTTTGACAGAATTCCTCATATGCAAGGATTGTTCTTAATGTTACACTTAGAGTTGGTCTGAGATAACCTGTATGGGCTGGTTTGCTTTTTTTTTTTTTTCATTCATGACCACAGAGGAGGTCTAAATTCCATCCCTGAGTAGTGAAAGGGATGTTCTTATCCCACTGCTTTTCATATATAAACATGATCTCCCCCATTTTAGTTACTTGAAAGATATAGTCAAATATGTTTGCACTCAAAAGTGTACTTACAAGACTGAGATAAGCAGACAACCTAAAATCATTTAGGACAGTGACACAGAATGTGTATCACACATATACAATACTCAATACATCTACCCTGAAATACACCAGAGGACAGCCTGACCACTGCTTTTATGAAAAAATTCTTATGAATCAATAAGTATTGCCCCAGATCACAAGTAAGAAAGAATCATCTTTATTTTTGAAGGTCTGTTTATATTACAGTGATGTGGTTACCTTAAAGTGAATATGTTGTTTTTCATGGTGTGCTGAACTAGTTCACAGTGTTCAGTAGTCATAAATACTGTTAGAAGCATGACAGAAATTAAAAGAGATTAATTTTGTTGAAATATTTTTGGTATGGCCCAATCAGCATTATCTTTTAGTACAACCATATTCAAAGGGATATTTGCAAATAATAAAGCTTTTTCATTCTGCAGTTTCCTTGTGATACAAAGGTAGACATACTGTTGCACAGTGTCACTTCCACTGTATTCATTCCAACAGTAATTAATTTTATTCAGGTGGAACAATATAAAAATTATCTCATTTCCTCATGATTACTTCCTCTCAGGAGTTATCAGTAATACTTGTTATTACTGAGGAAAGTAGAGGATGTAACACTAGTCTTGTTGATGAACCCCACTGTAGAAGAGCAGGCAACAATTTTAGACAGTAGAATTGACGTTCATAGAACAGGACTTGCATCTAAAAAAAATTAAAAATTTTAAGACTGCTTTCAGTCGAGAGATAGTGTAAAAATAGGAAAGAGCTGCAGATTATCCACACTATCCTTATGTTTACTTATAATGCCTGGCTTATTTAAAAATGTAAATTAGTTTACTTCTGTTTAAACTGCACTTTGCTACACTTAGAGAGGAAGACTAGGAACATTGTAAAGGTGACTTAGCTCAACTCATACCATTGTTTAATGGTGGAATGGCTGTCTTCTCACATTTATCCCCTCCCCATATGTGTGTTGTGCTCTCCATTTCTCTCCTTTCCACACTTCCTTCTCTCCAGCCCTAGCTACACAATCTTTCTATTCAGATAAATGTAAAATTCCCCCCATGAGTCAATTTGACTCAGTAAAAGCTTTGAAAACTACCCAGTTTTCCTGCTGGTCTATTCAACACTTCAGGGTTGAATGGGTGCCAGAGCTGGCAGAAGATCCATAACAAGAGTGTGTGGCCAGAGGAAAGGCAAAAAGATGAAAACTGAGGAGATGGTCCTTCCTTACTTTGGATGCTCTGGACCATTCATTTACATTATTGCATCTCCCCCAATCAAACCTTCAGAGAATTTTTAGATTTGATGGGGAAAAGAGAGCTGGCAGTTCCTCCAATGAACAACAAGGACTCGTGAGTGCTGACCGCTCAGCTACAGAGAGGGTAGAGGGGGTTGACATGGTTAAATCCTGCACCCTTCATTGACCTCAAACCCAAGAGACTTCTACAATGAGAAGTAGTTCAGGTTATGATGGATGATTAAAAATATAAAGATGAGATTTTAGAAACAAAATGAGAAAGGCTGTGATGGAGAATATGATAAAGGTTGCAAAGAATGTCATGTGTAGGAAAAAGCACCTCTAAAGCTGCTGTCAATAAAAGGAAGAGCTGGCAAAGAGTTGTTCTGCTGTTCAGCAAAATTGGGTGAGTTTTCAATAGATAATACCGAGGGACTAAAATGTTCAATTACTTTTTGCATCTTGTCTCTATAAGAATGTTAGCTGCAGCACAGCAGACACTGATAAACAGTAAAAAAGGTAAGAGCTCACCCTCTGGTAATGAAGAGAAATGTTTACGAATTGGCTGGGCTTGATGGAATACTGAGATACTTAAAGAACTGATCAATGAAGTCTCAGGCTTGTTTATGCTTACCTCTGAGAGCTTACAGAGTACAGGGACATACTGCATTACTAGAAAAGGCCTGTCTTCAAATGGGAAAAAGGAGGACCAGGGAGTTAGCTTAGCTCCTGAAAACATACTGAAGAAAGTAGGCTGTTTATTTCCAGGCAGCTAAAATTTAATAGGAAGATAAGCAACAGCCAGCATGGCTTTCTCTAGAACAAATATGTCAAACCAGTCTAATTTCTTACTTTGACAAAGTAAAAATCTTTGATGTCAAGGGAAAACAGCAAACGTCAGTTATCTTAATTTTAATGTCTTTAGTGCTTCTCTTATTCTGAATCTTCTTCTTTATTGGTCTTTAAGAAAGGATTGAACTGCTTCCTGCCAGAGACATTTTAAGTACAGTTGATACTACCCTCAGGCCAGAGGTTAGCGGGAGAGGTTAGGGCTGGTGAAATCCAGTCCAGCTTGTCTGAGTTTTTGATAATTTAAAAAGCAGATTAAGTGACACTTTCACGCTTCACAACAAAATAGCAAATAATATAAATACTTAGGCCTTGTCTTGGTGTGAGCAGCTGTAGAATTAATTTTCCTCCTAGTAAGTGGTATAGTACTGTGGTTTGGATTTCAGATGATAATAATGTTGATAATGCACTGATGTTTCAGTCGTTGCTGAGCAGTGCTTACACTAAGTCAAGAGCTTTTCAGCTTCTTACACCACTCCACCAGTGAGTAGGCTGGGGGTGCACAAGACAGTGGGAGGGGACATAGCTGGGACAGGTGACTCCAACTGGCTAAAGGCATATTCCATACCATATGGTGTCATGCCGAACAGTAAAACTAGGGGCAGTTGGCCAGGGGGTGGCAGCCCACTGCTTGGGGACTGACTGGGCATGGGTGTGAGCAATTACATTATGCATCACTTTGTATATTCTTTCACCATTATTTTTATTTTCCCTTCCTTTTCTATCCTATTAAACTGTCTTTATCTCAGCTCACAAGTTTTACTTTATTTCTGATTGTCTCCCACACCTCACTGGAGGGTAGTGAGTGAAGAGCTGTGTGATGTTTAGCTGACTGCTGGGTTAAACCACAACAGTCCTTTTTGGAGACCAATATGGGGCAGACAAAGAAAAGGAACATGCTGGTTTGAACACCCCAAGGCCATTCAAAATTCTCAAGAGCTATTGTAACTAGTCTGAAGGACAAAAGGAAGTGAAGGAGTGGAGCAAAGTGTGCAGTGCTCTATCTCTATACTGACTCATGGATGGTGACAAACCACCCTGTGGAGGTGATTAAAACAATGGAAGCAAAGCAGCTGTCAGCATAGAGATAAACCCATCTGGGCTGCCACACTGTGCCAAAATATTGCTGCCTGGATAGACAACCTGGTTGTAAAAGCACGTCACGTAGATTCTCATGTACCCAGGAGTTGGGCCAGTGAAGAACGTCAAAACAACCATCCGGTGGATCAGGCTGCTAAGATTAAAGTGAGTCAGGTGGATCTGGACTGGTAATATCAGAGTTAATTATTTATAGCTGTATGGGCTCATGATACCTCAGGTCATCAAGAAAGAAATGCCACATATAGATGGGCTCATGATCAAGGGGTGGACTTGACCATGCGCATTATTACACAGATTATTCATGAATGTGAAACATGCACAGCAACTAAGCAAGCCAAGGGGTTAAAGCTTCTCTTGGTATGGAGGATGATGGCTGAAATATAAATATGGGGAGCCTGGCAGATTGACTATATCATAAGCCTACAATACCACCAAGGCAAAGACCATGTGCTTACAATGGTGGAAGCAACCACTGAATGCCTGGAAACATATCCCATGCCCCATGCCACTGCCTCGAACACTATGCTGGTCCTTAAAAATCAAGTCTTATGGTGACATGGCACCCCAGAAAGAATTGAGTCAGACAACAGGACCCATTTTTGAAACAACCCCATGGACACCTGGGCCAAAAATGGCACTGAGTAGATATATCACATCCACTATTATGCACCAGCCTCTGGGAAAATTGAATGGTACAGTGGACTGTTAAATTCTGAGAGTAATGGGGGCCTGGGACCTTCAAACACTGGGATATACATTTAGCAAAAGCCACCTGGTTAGTTAACAGTATGGGATCTGCCAGTCGAGCTGGTTCTGCTCAATCAAGATTTCCAGGTACTGTAGGTGGGAATAGTAGTGCACATTAAAAAATGCTGAGGAAGACAGTCTGCATTATTCCTGCCTTGGGCAAAGGAAAACCCACCTGTGAATTGCTTTTGCTGAAGGACCTGGATGCACTTGGTGAGTAATGTGAAAGGATGGGGAAGTCTGATGTGTAACTCAAGGGATTTGATTTTGGGTGAGAATAGCCAGTTATTTAAATTGGATAATGTTAATTACTATATAATACTATACTATTGCTACATCACTACTATGGTTGCTCTATCCCATATCAATGGTATTACAGTAAGAATTACTCAGATTAATGAAGAATGAATTCTGATGGAACCAGACAAGCGCAGCAGTGGTGGAACCAGAACTGGCTTCAGCATGTAACACTCCAACACCACCTCTCTTGTCCTGAAGGACTGTTATGACAGATGGAGCCCAAAGTCATCGACTAAATGAACCCAATGAACATTTTAGAGGAATGGCCCATAGACTAAAGGATTTATATCTGTGTGTATATATCAAAAAACAGAAAAGGTGGTGGTGGTTAATTGGGCTGTACTGAGAATGACATAAGTCATACAGAATAA
Organism: Athene cunicularia; assembly: GCF_003259725.1. Classification (NCBI taxonomy): domain Eukaryota; kingdom Metazoa; phylum Chordata; class Aves; order Strigiformes; family Strigidae; genus Athene; species Athene cunicularia. The sequence goes on along the minus strand of NW_020799142.1, from coordinate 14,241,091 downwards.
GGGGTGGAGAATGTGCTCGTTTTGGCTGGGATACAGTTAATTTTCTTTATAATAGCTACTATGAGGTTTTATAGAAGCTAGTATGTTCTGTATTTGTGCTGAAACCAGTGTTGATAATACAGAGATGTTTTAATTATTGCTGAGCAGTGCTTACACTAAGTCAAAGACTTTTCTGTTTCTCACACTACCCCAGCAGTGAGCAGGCCTTGGGTGCACAAGAATTTCAGTGGGGACACAGCTGGGACAGCTGACCCCGACTGACCCCAGGGATATTCCATACCATTGAGTGGTATTGAACCATGGCATTGAGTTCAGCATATAAAGCTGAGGGAAGAAAAGGAAGTAGGGGGTCATTTGGAGTTTTGACTTTTGTATTCCCAAGTACCTGTTATGCATGATAGAGCTCTGCTTTCCTGGAGGTGGCTGAACATCTGCTTACTGATGGGAAGTGGTGAATGAATTCCTTATTTTGCTTTGCTTGCATGTGAGGCCTTTCCTTTACCTATTAAAGTCTCTTTACCTCCACCCATGAGTTTTCTCATTTTTACCCTACTGATTCTCTTCCCCATCCCACCTGGGGAGATTGAACAAGCAGCTGCATGGTGTTTAGTTACCTACTGACGTTAAACCATAGCAGCCTTAAATGAATATCAGCTTGAATACCTTTTATGTGATTGCAAGGTACTTAAGGTATTCAAAACCACATCACTATAAGCAGTATTTCCTATTAAGAGTAATTAATTAAACATTAACTAGGGCCATCTTGTAAAGGAGCTACTAATTACTGTGGGATTTGCCTTGTTTTACTGTACAAGACCAAGACTGAATCAGCTCAGTCCAAGTAACAGTAACCTGATGAGTGCCAAAGGCTTTTCCTCTTTCTCCAAATAGGTATCTAAGAAATGTAAATGTGAAAAGTCCCTTCGTGTGTGCATGTGGTATCTGCTCTCCTGAATGCTTAGGCATTGAGGTAGGAATGGTAAAAAACAATGGTATAGATATAGCAGTGTCCTCCCAGACAGGACATGTCATCCTGTAGCCTGACTCTTTTGACAAGGCTGCTTTGTCAAGACAGAGAAGAGGACAAATAAATCGCCCTTGCATAGAGAAGTGTGTTGTGCTAGCAGTGGTGAGTGGATAGGCTGACCAAGAGCAGCTTGGACCCTGGAATTCGTCATTGCCAAGTCAGAAGGGCAGAGATAAACCATTATGTAGATAGACCTCTCTTACATTAAATTTGTTTTCTGAGTGCTGTGAGTCCTGGAAGAATAAATACACTTTAAGGACACTGTTTCATAATCATTGCTCTGTCCTCTCTGTCGGCTGCTCAGGAAGCGGTTTACAGACAGCAAGCAGCAAAGGTTAGAAATGAAAGGGAAAGATATTTCAATCTCCTGCTGGGAAGTGATTGTATCAAGAGATGGCTTATCGATAAAAAGTGAAGACACACATCTGCTATGTGGAAGGGCCACACTCAAGCTGAGTGTTCACTATGAGAAATGCATACCCCAAAGTGCACCCTGTACACCTACGCCCTGCGCAGGGCATGCTGTGGCATGCTGCAGCCCTTTGCTCACATGCACAGATTTTTCCTGGAAGAAAAACCTAGATGAACAGGGCAGTGAAGTGCTGTCGTGTCTTCTTCTGCATGGACTACATGGGCCAGGGATGCTGGGGACACCACCTGCCCATACTGACCAGAAAACTTTTAAAGAGACATTTTAGCAAAGATTTGCAGTGATCACTGAGTCTCTCTCCAACTCTGTTTTTTTTTTTTTTTTTTGTCATTTTGAACTGCATGCCTTTTCATCTGGGCTGTTTCCAAAAATTATAGCAGATAAAATCCTTGATGATTAAAATTCTTCTAAAATCTGGCCAACCCCCAAATTTCCCAATGAATGTTTTGTCTCCCAAGAGTCAGCTATAATACAGTCAGTGGCCTGGCCCTTTTCTCTCTGATGAAATCAATGTCTTTCTGTAAAGTTCTGTAATGGTTACTAGAAGTCTATATGAGCATTAATTAGTATGGTATCAATAGACAAATAATTTCTGAAGAATCACGAGAAGCATTTAATAAAGCCTCTAATGATGCTTGCAGGTTTTGAGGGTTTCTTTATGCCACCAATATAAACAAATTAATGTAATAATGTGTCAATCATTGCTTTAACCTCCAGAATGCTTTTAATTTTTAGTCTTGGTCTATACAGTATGAATGAAAAATTAGTCAGTAAAATTATTTAAAATCTCAGTGTCATATTTTTTCTTCTGTTTCATCAAGCCCAAACCATATACAGACTAAAGCAACAATTTCATAGTACCTCCAGGCAGAGATCTGGTGGAAAATTATCTACACTTGGAAACCTGACAATCCTTGCTGAAAAAACAATGCTGTTATCTGTTACCTTTCTTAAAGATTTAATTTATGTATAAGGTAAACTTGCCCTCTAGTTTGGTTTCACTTTTTCAAGATACTTATGCATGCTCATAGCGTTGATCATGACTACTTGTGAGACATATCTTTACTTCTAAATGTTACTCAGCATAAAAATCCCATTTAGTAACAATGTGTTGTTTTATTTGATAGGTTTTAAGCAAGGGTTTATGCTTAATTTTGAAGTAAAAGAAGGAAAATTGTCCGAGACATGGGAATATCAGGAAGGACTACACAACTTTAGTGAAATTCTAGAAGCAGTTAGAGCAGGAGTGTTCTCACAGGAAGATCCTTAATTACATCAGAAGATTCGAATACAGACACTCAGTAAAGCAGTGTATGGCTTGGAAGTCCAGAGCACTGTGAAGTCTAACTTCATCTCCAGGGTAATGCAAATTAACTTGCATGGATAGAAGGAGAAAAGAGAATAAGTGTTCAAGCAAAGGTTAACTTTCTGCTGAGTCATCTTTTGCCACTTAGCTCACAGAAATGTGAAGTGTTCAAAAGCATTAGTTCTTTCACAGGATATACATGACGTCAGGCATCAGCATTTCCACTTCCAAGGCTGTGAATAATTTTCTCAATATTTAACCTGTACATTTAAAAATATTTATATTTTTGTTTTTGACTATATTAAGTGTCTAACTTGGGTGTGATGCAGGAAAGAATATTTCGGACTTTGTGTACCTTATATCTGGAGAGAGATAGGCACTTCCCTTTGTCTCATGTCTTGGGCAGAAACTGGACAAGGATAACAGTTTTATCAGATGTGACTACATGGAGACTATCTGTATATCAGTGACGGTTACTCTGCTATATTAAAGTTTTTAAAACCTGTTCTTGGCATATGATGAAGCCCATTGTTGAGTAGTACACCCAGCAAGTTTGTTTAGTATAAACATTTCCTAAGACCCCTTATTAAACAGTGACCATGAAAGCTCTCAGAGTGCAGCTGTGGGAGACCCATGTGTCCAAGCATCATTCCAGGTGTTTGCCCTGGAATTTCTGATGACATTGCAGATGAGGAAGAGTCCTTTAGCAAATGATTCCAGTCTTATCATCATATGCAGAATATCCTTCTGAGTCTAAGTGGGTAGGAGGAAGGGTAAGCAGAAGGAGACAGAGGAGTGCAGAGATGTGGAGGATGTGACCCTTCCACAGCTTCAATGCCTATGCCACTGCCAGTAGCATTTCACATAGCAGCAGTGGTATCAATGACACTGACTATCTGTCAGAGCAGGAACTTTTGTTCCCTCCCTCTAATGTTCCTTCTTAAGTTGATGGGCTGGTTGGTGGGCAGAGGAGAGAGAACCAGCATCCCAGACAGAGCAACTGGAGACAAACTTCTGATCTGAGCGTTCTTGTCTGATGCTTCACTGACACGAGGACCTCATTTGGTGATACTGTCATCAACACAGGCTTTGCACTTTGCACTCATTTTATTAAACTGGGCAGATATACCCATAAGCCTAAAAAAGTGAAAGATATCTCTTCCATTGCCTCTTAGGTAAGGGCAGCACCTGTCTTTGTATAGAAAGACAACAAATTTCCAAAGTATTGGCCCACTGTTAAATATAAGAGGTGAATTAATCAGCAACATTGAAAAGTCAGAGGTTCTCAACTTTCTTCAACACTGTCTTTACCAATATTGTTGGTCCCTAGGTCTTGGGAACACAAATGCAGGTTGATGCAAACACAGATTCACCGCCAGTGAAGGAGGAGTTGGTATGTAAACTGTTATAAGAGTTTGACCCCTACATATCAATGGGCCCTGACAACATCCACCTGAGGGATTTAAGAGATCTGGCTGATTGCAAGGCCACTCTTCATAATCTGAGAAGTTGTGGACATTGGGGGATGTCTCAGAAGAGTAGAAGAAGGCTAATGTCATCCCTCTCTACAGGAAAGGCTTAAGAGAGGATCCAGAAAATTATAGGCCCCTCAGTCTTACTTCAGTCCCTGGGAAAGTTATGGAACAAATCCTCCTGGGAGATATCACAAGTCAAATGAAATACGTGATTGGGAAAAGTCAACATGGCTTCACCAAGGGCAAACTGTGTTTGACAAACCTGATCACCTTCTACAACCAAATAACTTGCTCGGTTGATGTTGGACAAGCAGTGTCATTATCTCACTCTACTCAGTATTTGTCAGGCCACACCTGGAATACAGTGTTCAGTTTTGGTCCCCACTATACAAAAAAGATGTGGACAGGCTGGAGAGGGTCCAGAGAAAGGCCACAAGGATAACCAAAGGACTGGGAAGCCTGATATGTGAGGAAAGGCTGAGAGCATTGTGTTTATTCAGCCTTGAGAAAAGAAGGCTTAGAGGACAGCTCATCACCATGTTCCAGTATCTAAAGGGTGGCTACAGAGAATATGAAGATGCCCTTTTATCGAGGAATCAGATGGAAAAGATGAGAGGTAATGGGTAAAAGTTACTCCTGGGGACATTCCCATTGGACAGAAGGACTACTTTTTGCAATGAGAACAACCAGCATTGGCATCATCTCCCCAGGTGGTGGATTCCCCAACATTAGAAACTTTTAAGATTCAGCTGGACAGGGTGTTGGGCCATCTTGTTTAGACCTTGCTTTTGCCAAGAAAGGTTGGACTAAATGATCCTTGAGGTCCCTCCTGGTATTCTATGATTCCAAGTCGACATACTCCAGACAAGGCTTATGGCAAAACTGCAGAAATTCTAAGCCCAGGTGAGGTCTGAACAGTCAAAATGTTCCCTCTAGACTCTGGAGAAAACAGAGCAGAGAAAGAGGGACTTGGGAAAGAGAGGGGGAAACTGGGTTTTAGGAAACTGTTGTTTGACATTAATGAAGTCTGATTAACTAAAGAAAAGTTTATCATGGATGGAAGCAACAAGCAATGCAGCAGTGAAAGAGACACCATTGTGTATGTGAAGATAAAACAAGGGAATGAGGGGGCAAGGGAGAGAGAGAAATCTTTGTTGCTGTGGCCATTTCTAATAATTGGTACGTTGGTAAGGGAGAATCAATGAAATTTCCTGTCTGGTTTCAATGGCACTGAAAGGGGGTTGTCCTCTTATATCTCAGAAATGAATGCCTGCATTCTGATTTAGACTGCACAAAGTCCATACAGTAAAGATGGAAGGCACTTATTTTTAATGTCTCCTTCCTCCCATATGGACCATATACAGACAAGATATATGAGCTTATTATGATGTGAAAGCAGAACATAATCAAGGCTTTAATTAGAGATTTTTCTTTAAAAAAAAAATAATTGTGTTTCTTTGGCAATCAATCATGATATGAACAAAGCACCAAGTAATGGCAGGAATGCCAAAATAATAGAAGAAAATATGCTTTTTCCATTTCTCTTCTCCCTAGATCACACCCCTTCTTTTCACTTTCAGTGAATAATTAGAAAATGGAAGACAACTCAAGTGATATCTTCTGAGCATGTGGAACAGGAACCAGCTTGTTTGCCATTATCAAGGCTTGACATGACACTGCTCTCTCTGTAGTCCAAAAGAACAGTGCAGCATTTTACCCTCAAACTACTCATTAAAAATAATGGAAGTCAGCAGAGGACACCAGCAAGTTAATTGTAACATTTTAATTAATAACTTCTTTTACTAACTCAGAACAAGCATAAAAGTATTGATTTACATGAATGACAAAGAGTGCTAAAGGACTGACTATTATTGGGAAAAAAAATACTGTGAAAATATGGCAATAAGTAATAGCAGGATGTGAGTTTGAAGGCTGTTTAAGCATTATCATATTTTAAAACACATAGATAAGAGACAGTGTCTTATTAATGCACACCCTGGCACTGTGCATTGCTGTTGGAAGATGAGCACAATATTTTGCTTTTCATTTTTATGAAAAAATTAAAACCAGACTTTTGACAGTTTATAAACACATCTTCTAAGCTTGAATGTTAATGATGAAAATGTTAAGAAATAGGAATTGGAAAAATGCTGTTTTGGCAAAAGAAAAAGCCAAGCACACACAACTGGAACAAATACTTATTTTTCTGAATACCAGCCATGAAGGTCCGAGAAGTGAGAGTACTTTATAACAATCTCACATGCTGCTTTGGAAAAACCTCAAACGACTCACAAAACTGTGACTCTGTATTACTTACAGGAGGAGCAGTATTACACATATCCTTATTTTGGCACTTCTAGCCAAGAGATACACAGTAATGCTTGTATCTGCTTTTCCTATGGGTGTATATAATGCCCATAGCATAATGCATCCTACAGCTACTGGGCTAATGTGAGTGCAAAACAGCAGTACAGGACTGTCTTTATATATTTATTCAGCATTTTTTTCTTATATTTTAAGGTTCCCTGACCTTTCTGAATCATTTTTCGTCCTCTATGATTTTGCTAGACTTTGAAGATGTGGATTGTAGTACAGTGACAGTCTTCTAAGTGAAAAACAAAGCTATGATTTCAGTGTATAAAAAAACTTGCAATCAAAAGCTGAATTCCCACAGTAGTGCAAAGAAATAGGGGGTGAGAATACAAATCCCATCCCTTTACCAGTTTTTCCTTCAGGTATTCCAGGGGTGGGAGAGGGTGAAGAGTAGTGCCCTGTTTCACTGCTTAAATTTGCCCAGCCCATAGTGCCCCCAAAATACAGAAACAGGGCAATGTGTTTGTAGTTGGAGATTGCTGTCAGCAGAGCTCAGCTGGGCCTCGACCTCCACCTTCCCAGGAGGATCTTCTTGTTCCTCATTACTTTAGGGATGTTAATTATGTGCAGGTTGGTTTCATTGCATGGAGAGATGCCATGGGAAAAACTAACATAAACTAAAGCACAACAGATTTCAACATATGTTCCTCTAGCAGCCAGGCTCCCTTTGCGTTGACACAACAGTACATGGGTTTTTAACAGTTCTTTAATTGAGCAGAAAATAGCATAGTCAAATCTAATAGCTGGAGGCTGAAGACAAAGAAATTCACACCAGAAATAAATCTAACATTTCTAAAGGAATACATAACTAAATATTGAAACAATTAATTGAGGAATGTGATGGACTCTGTCTGCCAGCCTCCTTACAAGAAGACCAGGCCATTTTCCAGGACACAAGATGCTGAGGTTCTGACTTGATGCTCCTAATAGCTTTTAGCTTTAAGATCTGTAAATCTACAGAATTAAATATTTCATAATGGTTAAAATTATATTAGAAAAATGGGTTATTACTTAATTTTCAATATTCTCCAAAGCTTTTGGAAGGATTCTAATTTGTTAGACTTTTCTTGTATGGTGAAAGGCATTTCAGTTTGATTGTAAGTTTAGATAAGTGAAGCTCTTAAACAGATATTTAAGAATTGATTTATGTTTCTTCTTGCCATGAAAATACATCAGAAGTCACTTAATTTTTATATTAAAATATGTGTAGTACTTAAGTATTGCTATCTTTGATCTGTTATTATTTAATTTTAATTTATGTTATTATTGAAACTAATGTATCTCTTTACCATTAAGTATGCAGTGTCTACATGTGAGTTCAGTGAATTGTCACACTCCTGTGTTGTGCACACCTTCCACTTGAGGATACAGCAAAAAACCTTGTCTTTTACTATTAGGAGTGTCTAGGAGGCCTGGCCTGACCGACTGAGGGATTTAAAAAAAAGAAAATAAAATTCACAAGAGCTTCCCTGGCAGATCATCACTTATACTGAGTGAAGGATCATGAGAAGACTCCCACTGATTTTGACAGACTTCAAGGAACCAAAGGATCTGTCTTCAGCTGGAGCTTTCACAACAACCTGAGCACTAAAGCTATCAGCAAAAATGCAAATCACTTGATTCTTCTCTACCAGTGGTGTTCATGGAAAAAAAGACCAACTTTAGGTGTGGATACTACAAAAATGGATGCTCCAGGGGCAGAGGGGACTGCAGCTGGATAATCACCAGAGGAGCTGAAATCAATTACCCTGAAAACAAGATGTCTGAATATTGTTGTGAAAATATAAAGGAAAAAATGAAAGCTGTCAACAGCCAGTTAAACTGAGGTAGTTACTTGAGACAGCAATGTTGTGTGAGAGCCATGTTCAATGTCCCTCCTCCACCTAATCTGGTGCAGGGAATTGTACCTCTGTATCTACTGAGGTACTGTCCTAACTGCACATTTAACAGTTAATTTCTTCTTCTGTCTCTCTGTTGTAGTGAATTCCCTGCAGTAAATTCCCTACACCACAGCAGGGTAGTCCTGACAGGAGACTCATTACTCCAGTGGGATCTGCAAAACCACCTCCAAGTCCCAGCTGAGAAGCCAATGAGAAGTCTATCTCTTACCTTGTCTCTAGTTGTGACCAAGGATCCCACTGATGCCAATGAACAACATTACTGTCAAATCCTGAGTATTTACATGAGAAGTTTTCTTTGTGTTAACCAGTTGTTTTGTTTTTTTTTTCACTAAAAACTCCATGTAAGTGCCAGGAGCTGCAAATGTCTGGATGACACAGCCCTGGCCTACCAGTTGCTCCTGGAGGAGTAGCCTGTCAAATCCCAGAAACCACTTGCTCCCCTTATTGGGCTGCTTTTATTGTAACAGGCAAAGGATGAAGCACAGAAATCAATTGACAAAAAGAAGTAAGATATAGGTGCTTGTAGGCGTTGTCAGTAACGTGCAGTACCAGGTATAAAATCAGTGCTCTCTAGTCAGGCTTTCTTGGATGTTCTAGTTCACACAAGGATCAATTGTTTCTCCAGTTTATGCATTTTATGGTTAAAACTTAGGGTTTCTCTGTTCTCCACAAAATACAGCACAAAAAATAAATAAATCCCTTTTTCTTCCATGCTAGCTTTGTTTCATTAAAGGACCAGATGAGGACTTCAGGATCTATCCAGTTACAGTTGATAGTTTCAAGGCTTGGCATTATTTATCAGTGATAACATTTCTAATGCCAGCTGGCTTCGCTTTTCATTTAATCACTTTAACTTGGGTGTTCTCATCTCAGGTTGGGTGTAAATAAATGAGTTTAAGTGAGTGTATGTGTTCCTTTTCTGTCCTTTGAAGGTTGTGCTGGTGTTTGTACTGCATTTGTTTTGTTCTTGTAACATTTGGGAGTAGAAGGATGATGCGGCTTAGACTGGTTATGATAAATTCTGCACAAACTCTTCCCTAAGACAAATTGCAAAATCTCTGATCAGAATAACTCAGAGGTGGTGCTGCAGTTTCATTGACAGTATTTTCTGCAGTGAAGAAGCCTGTGAGTCCATCACATGCCCAAATCCCATCTTTATATTATCAGAGGAATGCTTGCAAGCTTTTCTTGGTGCACAAGTGTGTCTGCAGTATTGGAACAGTAGTGGTGAGAACAAAAATGATAATGGAAAATTGCTATGCTACAAATATTCAATCCCCTTGTCTCAGACTCAAAACACACCATACATGATAATAAAAAAAAGGTATGCAATGCCTGATGATTAGTTCCAATTTGGTGGAGAATTGGCATGTAAGTGATAGGATTGCAGTGCCAGATATTGCTGAATTGTAGCACTGTTTTACAAAATTCATTTCTTTTTCATTCTACCTCTTTTTCAGTCTGGAATAATAGCAATAGTATAAAGTTTATCTAGTTTTTTTCTAGCTCATGTGATGCAGAGTATTATGGCTATTATAAAATCGCTACAAAAGTCCTTTAAACCAAGTCAGCTGAGTTACAAGCATTAAGGAATATACAAAGCAACAGAGCAGAGATCTGTGGGCTTGTCTTGGGCACTTATGTAGTATATATTACCATAGTTTCAGAATAACATGTATTTTTTAAGTATGTGATAAAGATGTTATTTTGAGGTTGTGTTTTGTTTTGAAAAGAACCTTCACTGAGAAAGAAGAGGTTATGCCTGCACTGCCCTTAGGTGCTCAATGCATCCCAAGATCCAGGTTCATATTCCTCCTGTAGGGTATGTACAGCCCAGACTATACAAAGCCAAATAATGCTGCTGCAGAGGTTGGTGGGGCAACACACAGCCATTCCCAGAGCAGGCCAGACAGTATGTTTAGTCTACTGACACCACAGAAATTATTCAGAAGGATCTTCTGTAAGCACTTGACAACCTGAAAGTCTCAGCTCTTGTTACACTCCTCCTTTCACAGCTCAGCCCAGAGCTGTCTCACACCAGTACTTGATTTCGGTTCACATGCCCATAGTGACACAGTGGGAGAGGAGCATGGACTTCAACAAAACCTAGGAGGACTGGCTACTTTATTACTGATTCTAGATCTTCAGATATTGAGCTTTAATTGTGAGATTAAGTTTGTTCAGTCTCTTTTTGCTCTCTTTCCACAGAGCACAGGGGAAATCCGATCTCCCTGGAGAGCCTGAGAGATGAGACATACTGCTGTGGTAATGAGGTGGAGTTGTAATGGGTTTCACTGTGCTTGTTGTCATTCGGCAGACAACAGTTCTCCCGTGCTTGCTATATGCTTTAGTTATCCAAGATCTTTTGTTGAGAGTTTAGATTGGTAGGAATAATGTGGCTCTACGTGTCCCTGCTGATCACATCTTCCACCATTTTCTTTACTGGTAGTGTAAGAATCAGCAGTTTAAGTTTCTCCAACCTGGCCATTTCAGCAATGGCAGTTTGAGGTTGCCTGTACCCCATGCCAAATGCTGAGAGAGGAGTTATTAAGACATTTACAAGAAGTATTGCTAACTCCAGGTGCACATCATTATCCCTAACTCATTTTGGAGAAGCAGCAGCTGATTAGGAACCATTTATAAGGAGCTTCTGTAGAGCTGTTTTCTGGAAAGAAAAACAGTTTCTTACTGTATGGATGAGTAGGCACATACCTGCTTTTCTCTGCTGGTAATGAGGTGTGTTTTCACTGTTATTATATATTTTTATATATATAATATTCATCTTATTTTTGGTAAAGCCTTAACCTTGAGAGTTTTCTCCTCATCTGACCAAACTGTTGAAGTGATAGATGTGAGCACTTGTAACTCTTTATCCTGTACAGTTTCTTTTTAGCATTTTTCTTGCTCCTGACTTAAAGTGGGCACATAACTGGTATTATTTTGCCTTCATTCATGTGCAAATACCATACTGCCATCTAAAGATGCTCTGGGTAAGAAATAATTTTTTTACCAGCATCTATCTGAATTACAACATCCCTTTCAAGAATGAGAAGGTGTTTCTGAGTCAGGAACTGTGGCTTTTTAAAGTTCTCTAATTAACTAGTGAGTTCCGTTTCTTCAGTGTTTGGGTGAAACCTTTTTCAAACAGGTATCACTGGCATCCAATGAGGAGAATATTTGCTTTTGGAGAGTCAGAATTGTTCTTTAATTGCAAAGAGCTGGTAATGGGCTCTTTTTTATGTTACAAAATGTACAGGTTCCTTGGCCTCTCGATGTTTAGCATGTTGCTTATCAAACATCTGAGAATTCTCTCTTCTCTTAGCTTTACCTGCTTCCAGTAATTCTTACCTTACTGCAACAATTTGTTATTTTTAAAACAAGTGTAACAAAAATAATTCTATGCATCTCACTCTCAGCACAACATTTATATCTACTCTCCAAAGCTGCCATTGCATATCACTTGGAGGTGGTTTATATCCCATCAGCATTAGTCAGGTAATAGCTAAGCATGCCATGACCAGCTGCCTATGGGGAGTTCCCTCCCACCCCTTACTGACTCAAATCTAGTGAGTCAAGTTGCTTTTCTTGCTTGATATCATGAAGTCCCATAAAAGTGAAAAGAGATTTCCTCATTTAGTGGGATAAACTAAACCTAGTAAACCAACCCAAACACTTCCATTTAAGCACTGTAAGACCCTTCTATAAATGTCAGCAGAAATAGTGAAGTCTTTAAGTTTTGAAGGCTATTTTTTTTCTCTTTGGTATACTCGGGAAAAAATTAAACCCACAAAACTAGAGCCCAAAATCTAGATATTAAATTTCCCTTATACTAGTATATAGGATGTGAATCATATTTCTGATTAGAAAAAAAAACCCTGTTGGGTAACATGAATCTGGAACTGGTTTAGAACACCTATCATAAGGTTATTTTGAATACAGGTTGTGTACTTGTATTGTTAACTCAACCAGCTCCTGTGTGACATTGTTAATACTTGGAAATATGTACTCAGAAAGCAGAACCATGTTTAACAAAATGAGGATGGTAGGAAGGAAATCAGTTCCTTCTTAAAATCTATGAAAAAAAGTGGGAATAAAGCAAACATTAATTATTTGCTTTGAAAGTGTTTTGCTGATTAAGGATACCAATTAAACTCAGACACCAGAGTGAAAAGAGTAGGTGTGTTTTACTGGTGATAACCAATGAAACTGTGTAATACAGAAAACATACTGTAAGAAAAAGCAGAATAGTGCACTTAAAGCAGCAAACAGGAAAATACAGGGTAATGCATCAAATCATTACTACATGAGAGAGAGGATGGAGATTAAGAAAAATACATCACCACTTGCATGTTACTATCGTCCAACCCCGCAGTTGCTGGGCAGCCCCAGCTGCAGGGAGGGTTTGCAGAGCCTGTCCCGGACAGTGGGAAATCCTACACGGTGCATCCATCCGTAGGTGAGGCTGCCAAAGTCCCTGTGAGCGGGTCCAGCCTTATATACCAGAGATTGGCAGGCCAGAATAGCTGTCACCTTTGTTTTGAGCAAAAAATTTCTGGTTTCATTCTCCTGTTGGATTCCACCCAAAGCCTGTCCAGGGCTCAGGGGGAGAGACCAGGGGAGTTTCTAACAAGGCCAGACACTTGGGTTCTCAGCCTTGACAAGGCTAAACAAGGGATGTTGGATACATTCTCTTCTCACTACTGATGATATTTTGTCTAAGCTGCATCTTTCACTAGCGACCTTACACACTTTGTTAATGATTACAGACTAAGTTAGCAGCTTCGGCTTGGGGCCTGTTGTTCAGGCTTCAGTACTTCAATGCTTTAGCACTTTTTACATCAGCACGAGTGTGTTGTTATAACTTAGTACAACACCTACTGGCACAAAGGTTATCAGTTATAAAATACACAGGATTCATCTATAGGTCAACTCTGGCTTGGGCCAGTTGTCCAAGCCTTAGCACTTCAGGAAGAAAATTATTTTTTGCAATGCATAATATTGAAAAGGAAAATATAGATGGTGGGTTGTTTATGCTAAATGTTGATGTTCCCCCTAATGGAGGGCAACTTAGTGCCCTGGCAAATTAAATAATGTAAGGAACAGCAAGAGAGAGTATTTTAGTAAGGTTATAGAATAGCTATACTTTGAGGATTTAAATGGTGAAAAAGCAGAGACTGTTAAGTCTTGATTTTGCTACACAATCTGTATGAAAAATACCAACCATAGGCAGATGCATTTCAGGAGCACTTAATCATAGAAATCTGATTGGAGCTATTGATTAGAGTAGGACCCAAATACAGTAGCACATCTAAATGGGCAAAATTTTGAAAAAGCATGACTCAGGTAAATTAAATTATTACACCAGTAAATTTCCTGAAAGGAGATTCAAGGGAAAGAAAACTGAAGGGAGGCACAGTCTGTGTTTATTGCTGCGGTTCCAGTAGCACAGTTGTAGTTCTGGTTGAGTTGGCTTCTCCATTTACAGCCCAAATATTTCAAGGTTAATTATCCAGGAAGTTTCATACTACAAGAGGTTGAAAGGGAATATATTGATGTTAGTGAAACAGATTATGTAAGGTTAGTCCTTTCTAAAATTACAGAGCAGTAATATACAGAAGGTTGAATGTGGTTCTCAATAATGGGGAAGGGAGATTTCCTTTTTATTAGCTTCAGATGAAAATGTGTTGTTTCAGAAAACATAAATTTTGTAATAAGAACATATTTATATGAATGAAGTCTTAATATGAAGAATGAAACATTAGTATTGGTTATGGCTAGGCAAAATTTGCCTAGAAGGCTTTTGTCACAATCACAGTAATTAATTGTGAATTTAATACAGCTTACTTTTGGAACAATAAACTCATGAGATGAGGATGTGGGTATTCTGACATAGACAGAGAGATGCTGAAATGAATCCTTTTATTAATCCACATCAATATTTTGGAAAAAACACACAAACAAACAAACAAAAAGGTTTATCTTGTTTCGATAATTTAAATATATATTTTAAGTATGTTCCTCTTTAGAGATCAGCTGTATGTATATGGCACAAGACAGTAAGGAATCTTTCTTGAGTAGAGACTGAAGTCACTGAAGCTAGTTAAAATAGGAAAGCACCGATGGATTCAGTCAGTGTCCATTTCTGCCTTCATGGCCTTTAATCAGTATTTATGCACCTTAGTTTTCTTGGACAGGGAGAAATTTTCTCTTGACCTACCCAGTAGTTTTGCTCTTGTAATCCAGAAGGACATGTGAAGGTGGAGAGCCAAAGGTTGGTGCCCAGAGAACTCTGTTTTGAGAAGAGCCAGATTGTGTGTCTTGTGTGTCTAGGTGAAGGGAGAGGTGAGCCCAAACCCTCCTGCTGTGCCCTGCCATGGGGTTGCTGGCCCCTTCCTGCTGCCTTCCCTCCACTGCCAGCTCTGCAGCAGGGTATCCTGACCCACAGGCTGCTGGCTCTGAGTCCTTTCAACAATGAAGCTTGTAGCCATAAAACAAGTACCCTGGCTCCTTCCTAAACACTGCAGTGGGTTTCTCTTTTCATATATCAGTAGAAGCACTAAAAACCCCCCAAAGTTTCTTTTTTTACAGTGGGTAGTTGTACATCTCTGGTATTGGCTTGGTGTTGAAAAAGCTGCCAAGGGAGACGAAGCACTCTGCCTACTCCTTATTAATACTTGCTATTGCTGTATATGGCATAAAGTTGCTGAGCCAGAGAGCTTAGGGAAAATGCAGCGTGCTAACATCAAGCTCCAGAACAGAAAGCCTGCTGGGGTAATTCTTCAGCATAGACTTTAAGGAAGAGTACATGCATTGTAAAGGCAACAACTTATTTTAGGATATATTAGCCTAGAAATATGCAGAGGAGTAGAAAGAGCTTGCAGAAGACAATGTACTTCACATCAGAGGTGAAGAGTCTTTCCTTAAATGAAGAGCAAATAAAACTTTTTTACTTAACACACTTCTCAACAATAGTGTAAAACCAATTAAGCCTCGCTGCCATGGCTCTTATGGGGCCCTTGTGTCTGCTTCATCCAAGGAACAAAACTCTGTCTTTCCTATTCCCTTCCTGGAGGAGCCCCGTACCTCTATCCTCAGGGATAACAGTCTATAAATCCCTAAAATCCCTCCTCAGTCCTTTCGAGAGACCCTAATTTTTTGCATGCTGAGCAACCCCAGGAGATTGCCTCTTCCTTCCCTCCCTCCTTCCTGGCCTTGCTTTTTTCTCCAGGTGTGGATTTGCCTCCTGCTCCACCCTTATCCTTCACCCTTCTCTTGCTGCCATGAGACACAGCCTTCAGTGCTGTGCACAGAGGGAGTGATGCTGCAGGTGGATAAAAAGCCCTAAAAGCATGGGGCCTGGATACCCCTTCTAGCTCCTGTGGGAGAGTTAGATGCAGGGGAGAAGAGGGCCTGAAACACCCCTTCCCAGAACTGTCAGAGCTGGGTGCTGCCCTTTCTGCCCTCAGACCAGCTGAGGCCAGGACAGCTGTCCTACTTATGGAAAGCCCTAACAGCAATAACATCCACCACAAGGAGTAATATCTCACTCCTCCTGTCACAGAAGGCCCATAAAATCCTCTCCACATCCTTGCAGGAGCCTGACAGACATTTTTCACTCTGGTGCAAGGAGCCAACAGCACGAAGTAGTACTGCCTCAGCAGATATATGGTTTGAAAGCCCTGCTGCAGTCTGCTGAGGAGATAAAAGCTATTCTCCCTCCTGATACAGATTTCAGAGTTCTTTCTCATCCTCTGAAGGAGCCACTTCCCCAACACTGGGTTGCCTGGTTGCAGCAGGGCCAGGACGGAGCTGCCAGGGCAGTGCCAGTGTGGGGCACTCTGTGGGGTGCAGTGGGACAGCTTGGGACACTGGTGCTTGCAGTAGGTATGGCTGGTGGGGGAAGAAATGGTGGGCAGCGAGGTGGAGGAGAACAGGGAGAGCATGGTGTTCCTGTGGTGGTGTAAGCTCTATGTACCCAGGAGATGCTGTCTGTGACAGTCTGATGAAACCATAATGACTCAAATCATCGGATAAAGAACTTTGGTAAAGGAAATGGTTTCTGTCAAAACACTGGGGCTGTGCAGGTAATGGCAGGAAGACCCAGCAGGAGGAGGGGGTCCTGTGGAGGTGGGATCACACTTTTCTGGGGCTGAAATTCCCTATCTTGAGCAACTCTGTAAAGAGCCAATACAGAAGCCATTTTCAGCCAAAAGGAAAGGTCAGACAATGGTCATACTTGCAGGGAGGGGTGGGAGTAAATTCCCAATGACCCCCAAGCCCACCAACCTCTTTCCAGAAGAATCTGAAGGTACAAACTACGCATACCAAAGCAAGAAGAATTTGAGAAGCACAGATTGTGCATGATGCTTAATTAACCTAATGAATCTAAGTGCCCATCTGGAGGAGGGGCAATGATTTATAAGAGGACATGAGTCAGAGCTCCAGGTGCCTGCACCCCTTTGGAATTGGACCACTAGGCTGGCTGGACCAATGATGGAACCAGGACTGGTGAAATATTTCTTTTTTGTCTTTCTTTTTCTCTCTTTCTCTCCTTTTCTCTCGTTCTCTTTCTGTATCCCCATATATAAGACAAGGCTTGTCAGGGTATGTTTAAGACTTGTTGGTGTGTGTTATAAGATCTGCTGCTAGTCAGTGTAAGTTTACTGCCTATTGCAGAAGTTGCAAGCCTCATTGACAAAGTTTCATGCTAATATCTGTTGTGGGCCAATAAAAACTGATTTTTGTGAATTGAATAATCCTTGGTGTCATTTCACCTTAATCCTGACCTGGGAATCAGCGAATTTGAGTCATTATCCCAAGAAACTGGGATGTGACACCATGTAATATCATGATCAGGAAAGTCAGCTACTGCCAAAATAGCCAGTGAAACTGATGAAAACGTGCACCCACACCCCAAAGGGAGATACGAAACTCACAGCTGAGCCAGGGGCATGTTCCCTGCAGTGAGAAGTCCCCACAGGGAGGTGGTTGCCCCTGGAGCTCATGGCTGCGAGGATGTGCTCGATGCAGCCATTTGGAGGATGCGTGTGGGGTGCCAAGATGAGGTAGTCTATTAGGGGGAGCTTGCTTGAACATTGTGTCTGAGAAGGACCTGAGGGTCTCTCAGGAAGAGGGAGAACCTGGATCCCTGACCAGGCATTTGTTTCCATGCCGACCTTCTAAAAGATGTTGAGTTGCTATCTACTGTGAATCTGATCCAGTCCTTCCAGTCTCTGATCATTTTGAAACATACAGAGGCTGTCAGCAGGTTGTGTATTTAATGACATCCATAACCTGGTTTATCTTGGCTCCTAGTTGATTGATAAGTTTTCTGGTGCTTCCAAAAAAAAACAAAGGAAAAGGTTTCAGACACTGCACTGTGAACACATAGGCAACAAG
This sequence comes from Athene cunicularia, assembly GCF_003259725.1. Lineage (NCBI taxonomy): Eukaryota > Metazoa > Chordata > Aves > Strigiformes > Strigidae > Athene > Athene cunicularia. The sequence goes on along the minus strand of NW_020799142.1, from coordinate 14,223,180 downwards.
TGAGCCAGCACAGCCCATTCACCCCTTTGCTTCACATTTGTAGTGTACAAAACCCTGATGTCCTGCTCTGGACTTACTGCTTTGTGAATATTGAAATTTCTATTAATTTGTTTGTTTGAGGGTTCTTTTTTGTTTGTTTGTTTTGTTTTGTTTTGTTTTGTTTTGTTTTTTGTGTGTGTTTCCTTTTTTTTACAAAATAATTTTGAATGGTTACTCTAGGTCACAAGTTCTGCTCAGAGAAGACTTTTTCCTTCCCCCTGTCTCTTCTCCTGTATGTGCACACATATACATGGAGCACAGTCTGTGCTTTTCAGTTCTCACAGCCTGCAAGTTCTAATCTGTCCAGGAAACTTGGCTGTGAAGGTGAGGGAGGATTGCCATCATACATACCAGGTATTAGACAATACAGATTGAAGAACTAGTTACCTGCAAGAGACTAGATTTGTTCTTAGCTGACATTCTGTATGTTACATTCACACCACAGCACCCTGATGTACAAGATGTTCCTCTCCCAGGATTACATATTCTGCAGAAGAATCTTTGTTATTTTTATGGGGAGAAAAAATGCCCTCTGCCACTCATGTGGAAGCCATGCTGCTTCTGTACAAGCTCCCTTCAGCCTTGCTGTCATATCTGGGGCTGAGGCCTCCCCAGAGCTGCCACCAAGGTATCCTCAGCATTCTTGACAACATGGGAACCCTCCCAGGAGCTGTATTCAGTGCTGCGGGGTGCTGGGCTGTGCTCAGGTCCCTACCTTGAGACAACTGTGCCTTTAGAGCCTGCCAAGTGGAGGAAGACCCCAGAGAACTTTCTGAAAGGATTTTGTTTTGTATAGGTACAAAATACATGTTTTTGGGCATCCTAATATTGCAGTGATAGGCCAGTCCCAGAATGTGTGATTTAGGAAAGGAAATGTTTGATTTGAATAATAAGCAGATATTTAGATCTAGAAGCAGATTTTGATGTGGACCTCAAAGAGGACTGCCATTCCCAAGCAGAGGAGTGGAGAGTTTGTCTTTTTTTTTTTCCTCTTTCTGCTCCTTAGCTTTGTACCAACTATATAGTGGGCAAAATTATTCAGAGCATGTCTAAGTATTGACAATCGTATGTGGTCTGGGAGGCTTTGAGCATGAGTTCATTAGGCAGAAGCCTTTCTTGGAGGCTTGGTGGAGACTGGTGGTGTCATAAAGGTCAGATGTGCAAAAGGTTTACTTTTTCCCCTTCTAGTGTAGTGTCCAGGTGGTGAAAGGTCCTGAAAAGGAGATGCAGTTCAGAATGGTCCATGGTCCCCAAGTTTGAAAGCACTTCTGTGTCATTTCTTAATGCATCTTTGTAATGTCAATGCATCTGTGACTCAAATTATTTATATATACCAGAGTAGGGTCTTCTAGACAGCAGAAACAGTATGTATATCTGTCTGATAAAGGTAGATAACCTGCTTCCCAGTAGTGGACATCATTATTACTGAAGTGGTTTTTTATGTTAAGAAAAAGTATTTCTCATAAGTAAAAATGATCCAGGTGATACTCAAGGAAAAGGAGAAAATTGTGACAGAGGGCACAAAGTTTAAGTCTTTTTTTTAAAAGAGTAAGTGCAAATGCAACGGGAAAATTAAGACTTAAAAAAAAAAAAAAAACCAACCCAAAACCAAATACACAGAAATACACCCAGAAACCAAATACAAATGCTTACAAAATTCTAATACCTGCTTGCTAAGGTGATGGTCACAAATGGATAAACCTCTGGCTCTGCCTGATGCACACAGCATGCAGCATCCTATCTGTCCATAGGAGTGGCATGTGACGCACAGAGTGTATTAGACCACCACTGAGTAGTTTCTGAGACTGTTTCCATCTTGAGAGACATTGCCTAAGTATCTGTGTGTGCGTTGAAAATCACTCAAAAAGCAATTTATTCATCATGAGCACCTAAGAATATCTGTAACAGGTGCTGCAGAGCTGCTCCTGGAGCCTGTGGTCTGTGCCTAACTGAAGACCAGCGGGCCAAACTTAACATTCCACTCTAGTGTACTCTGCAGTTTGGGTGTCAGAAGCAGGGAGGAATAGAAGGAAGGCGTCTGAGTGGTCCCAGCTGCTGCCATTTCTCCCTGCCTCCAAGATGCTGCAAGCACTCTGCAGCAACCACGAGCTCCTGCCTGGCAGATCAGTGGGAGGTGGAAAGAGGGGAGGTGCGAAGGAGGCTTTGGTTCTTTTTTCTTTCTGCCTTGGTGGTGGATGCACAGGGTACCTCAGGCTACAATGCAGAAATGAGCATGTGCACTTAGTTGTGCTGGTTATTTTTGTGCTCGTGAGTGCTAGTTTTGCTCTGCTATCCCTGTGGCAACCTCAGAGCAGCCTGTGACTTTCTCAGCAGCAGATGCCAGATGCCCATCAGCGTTTCTGTGCAAAATCCAGGCTTTACATATCTAGTGTGGTTATGCTGCTCCCTGTTTGCAACTGCTAGCCAGCCCCACAGCACAGGCAGGCTGAACTCATGCTTGGGCATAAAAAGCATTTTGGAAGGGACTTAAAAAACCCCTTAATTGTAGCCCAGTGATCCTTGACTTGAAACAAATGGGAGCTGTGCTGTTGGCGTTGCTGTGCTGGAGCACATGTTTGGTGAGCCCTGCAAAACGTTGATCTGGAGCTGCTATTGGCTTAGAAGAGGCTAATGACAACAGTGGTTAGGATGGCAGGCTCTGACTTGTTTTTCAAAGGGATGCAAAAGTATTACTGGGAATGTTAGTAACTTTAAAGAGAGTATACATGATGAATTAGAGCTTGTTAATATTGAAATCTGACAGTAAGTTGCATGTCTACCAGAAATGTAGAAATGTTTATTTGGTTTATACACTAATCTCACTTTTTAATCAAAATTTTAGACAGTAATAAAAATTTAAAAAGAAGACCCTAATGCTTTTTTAAATTGAGAAATGATGAGGCAGTTGATGGTAGCTTTCCTTCCAGCACTGGAATAAAAAAAGAATGAAAAGCAGTAAATTGAAAATGCAAAGAATATGTAAGGCCTTTTTTTCTTACAGACGAATGAAACAAAGAGTCTGGGTGTTTCACTAACAATTTTGATAAGAGAAACCCAGACTGCACACTATGAGCACCACTAGTATGAGCATGCTGTCGATAATGTGATTGCTCATTGAAACAAATTACGAAGCTGTCCTTCTTACGCACAATTGTAGAGCTGATTTTAATCTTTTCATGGTCCTCAAGGGTTGCGCCTGCACAACCCCTATGTCACTGAAGAACTGCATTATTGGAATACGCAGAGAAACATTTTGTTTCAAGTAGCACCAAATTCTTCATGTTGTTTTAACTGGGTTAGAGAGGCTGGATTACTCTACAAAGGTATTTAACATTACTGAGGATAGGATTAGGCAAAACCTGGAATACATTGGCATTAGACTGCACTGAAATTTTCATGTTAAAAAATGTTGTCTGTAAGGGCAAACCATATAGGATTCTGGCTTTCCTAATATATTTACAATGATTTGGTCATTATTTGTGACCAATACCTTAGTTCAGTGTTACTGAGAATAATAATCAGTGGGTATTGTTGTATTCTACTTTAATCTTCAAATACTTTTTAACTGTCTGCCTTGGATAAACAAAACATTCTGATTCAACCTGCTCCCTAAACTTGAGATTTTAAACCTATTTCAACTGGAAAACTTTGGGATATTTCTAGAGCTGTGCAGGTTCACCTTTGTGAGTGTAGTACGAACAATTTTCTTTGGAAAAGCAGCTATCCTGGCCTCTGTGCCTGGTGCAGGGCTTTGTACAGAAGGATAGTTAGAGGAGAGGGAGGCTGCATTAGTGCCAGAGAAGCATTCGGACATTACCTCATTTGTGGAAGATCGCTCTGTGGAGGGACCTTTGCTTTCACGCTTACGATGCTCTTCAGGGTCTGGATATGCCTTGTAACGTCTCAATGACAGATTTTAGCTTGAAGGCCAGATCACAGGGTTTACTCCACTGTTTTTGTTCCTTAAGAATAGCACAGTTGAGAAAATGGGGAGCTGGAACACTACTATATGTTACTGACTTGGATAACTCTCTGCAGTGTTCACTATACTTATTTGGTGAACTTTAAAAAAAAATGTCTTTGCAATTGGCTAAAATGGTGTTGTCTTTTTATGTCTTGGGTAATAATGCAATTAATAAAGTGGTTTGGGAAAGCACAGGACTTGGGTCAGAAATGGAAAATTAGTATTTCTGAGATAGAGTTATGGAACACTGAAAACTTTGTAATGATTAGTAAAATATTAATTATGCTGGGGTTTATTTCTTCTTGGGTTTAAGGAATATTGGTAGTATCATGAATAAAGAGGCTGTTGAACAAAGGCTGATGTCCATGACAGTTGCTGCAGAACACAATGGTCTTGCTAAAATATTTTGGAGTTTAACATTTAGTAGCTGTTATTGGTTCCTTAACTCTAGAGGAAGTAAATATACTTTGTATGGCTGTATGACTACCTAGTAGCATCATACAGGCAGCAAAGCTCCTTAGGTAGGAATTTAAATGGTTACTAAATTGGAAACAGTCCCAGGACTGCCAGGGCAGCTGGGCTTAAATGTGCCCCATAGCACTTGAGAATTGAGAGGCACTGCAGCCATCCTTGTGCACTCCAGAGCCCAGGCTCTCAGAGGAGTCACAGCATCCGGGGATGAAGATCTCGGACATCACAGAGAGAGAAACTGTGTCACACAACACTGCCCAGTCCTGTGCTGGGCATCACACAGGCACAAAGGGAGATGAACATGTCTCCATTCCCACATCTCCTCTGATGTGGAGACAGCTGCTCTGACAGGCGGAGGTGCTCAGCTGTTTCTTTGCCTCCAGAGGGGAAGGCAGGAGTGTGGGGCTAGGTACCATTTTAAGGAGCTCGAGGTGCACTAGCAGTAGACATGCTACAGCTTGTTTACTGAGAATATCTTCCAACAAATGTTCCTCAAGTCCTTGCAAAAAGATGTTGTTACTTACTGCAACCTTCAGGAATAACACCAATGACAGTACTGATCCCTGGGGGACAACACTGCTCACTCATCTTTAGTTTAAAAAGTGACTCTTAAGTTTTGCTTTCTATACTTACCTTTGTATCCTTTAACTTGCTTTCAGTCCAGCTCCTTCAGCTTCATGGCAACATAGTTTCTTAGTAATTTTTGGTGTAGAAACACATTATCTCCATGAGTGCCCCCCTACCCATGTGCTTATTAATACCTTCTTAGTAGTCTAGGACATTACTGAGGCAGGATTTCCCTTTGTAGAAGACATGCAGGCTCTTTGTAAATAGACCATGTTTCTCCATAAGCACAATGATTTTTTTCTGCTCTCTTCATAATAGACTTTATTCTTTAACTGGTGATATTTTTGAGGTAACTTGTGTGTGATAGGTGGTAAACCGTCTGTTCATCAAATTCAGCGAACTGTAATATGAACTATTGCATATTGTGTAATACTAACAGCAAATGCTTAATTGAACTAACATGATAGTGTACAAGAGAAGAAGCATCTGTACGTCAGAAGATGTGGAGAATTGCAGGCGCATAATTGAATAAAACAGGAGGATGTTCACGACCTTGAATTTCATTATGCAAAGAGATTACTGGGCCTAGACTGATAAGAACACTGCAATCTCAGAGGATCATCACATTCCAAGCGCAAGGTGAAAAGTACACTGCAAGGAGGACCTACGGCCTTCCTCCCAGAAGACCACCCCCCACGATTTGAAGACCCCTGCCCGTAGTTTTAACAACTTCTGCGCAAGCGTAAAGGAATGATAAGCTAATTACCATACGAAGCAGGAGTAGGCGGGTTCAAGTAATGAATATGTATAGGTGTATAATGACTATGTGATACTTTGTAGTATAAGAGTGAAACAGAGTGCCCTGGAGGGTGCGGGCCGTTGTTGGAGCAGGAGACTCCCTGGCCACCCAGCGCTGTTTTACTTGTTGCCGCTTGCTAAATAAAGAAATTGGGAACTCTGACTAAGCCAATTTTAAGAAGTCAGTTTATAACATTGTGTAGTCAGTAAAATTTACTATGGTTCATTAACAGCAGAGTGATTAAAAAATTAATATGAAAAGAAGATAAACATGCCTCTTGCACCTTGTCCTGAAGGGGAGGGTTGTTTGAAGTATTTTCTGGTATTCTACTCTTTTGCTGTGACCTACTGCAGTAAACAAATTACTCGGGTTTTCCTAATAAAAAAGATGAGCTCTGCCCCTTGATTACTGCATGACAAAACCTACAATCTTCTGAGGTAACTAAGCTGAGAGTGAAATATGACCCTAGTATGGAAAAAAGTTTTAGTCTAGCACAGTTTAACCTCAGACAGATCTAAGAATTTATACTTCAGTATATGATTTAATGATGTATATTTCCCGCTCTTTGTCCTAAATCATACAATACAGATTTCTGAACTGCATCTTTTGCTCCCCACTCCCATCCTTGCACTATACCAGTAGCTGACCAGTTCCTAGTGTATGTCCTGACACATATTTCCAGTACTTCTTAAGCTTGGTCATACCCCTTTCATTTGCATTCAGAGCCTGCCATTCAGGTTTTCACCATCCTGTGGGCTGGATTATGCTAAACAAATGATGGGATCTTGCCCTAAAATGTTGTTATACCTTTTACACTTGTACTAGAGAGGAGGGCTGATTACTTACACAATACAGGCTGGAAGAATGCATAATAAACTAGGAGAGAACTTCTCTGTGACTTGTTAAGTTGTCCTGACAGCCACTGACTTTGCATGATTGTTACCCCATTGTCACCCCATTGGGAGCAATCCTGCTGTTGTAATACCAAAAGTTAGTTGCAATAGAGCTACCCACAAGTCTGGGCTCACCTTTCCTACAAGCAGTCTGAATGCCCTGTTCCTGATGCTTTTTCTATGCCAGACCTAGGTCCCCACCAAAGCCAGTGACATGGCTGTGTCTGATGCTTTTTGGACCACAATCAGTGCAAGCTGAAGCATAAAGGCCCTTTAGGTATTTAAGATCCCTTCACTGAAATCACACCTCACAGACCACTCCCAAGCCATTGCATGGACACAATATTAAGATTCACCCTGGTCTTTTCTGCACATCCTTGCAAAGAATTAGTCCTACAGTAGTTATTTCTCCTGGTAGGCTTGTCTTCACATGAGGCAGTGGAGTTGGAAAGTGTAAAAGGATCTAAAGTTAGCAACAGGAAACTGCAGACCTGCTGATGAATTTTCTATGGTCAACTTATGTGGGTGAGATCTAGGTGCATTACAGGAACTAGCAGGCAAGAAGGAAGTGTTTGGAGATGACTGAAGACCCAAAGTGGTACAGCTGTTCTGAGCTTCCAAGGAGAATAGCTTGTGATAATTTATAGTAGAAATGACCAGAGGCTAAAGGCCTAAACTGTGCCAAACAAGCCACATAGACAGACTTATGTTTTATCTCACCGGCTCATATTTTGTAGTTACACCTCTGTTGTGGTTTAAGCCCAGCTACCATCACGCAGCTGCTGGGTCACTCTTCCCCAGTGAGATGGAGAAGAGAATCAGAAGGGTAAAAGTGCGAAAGCTCGTGGGTTGAGATAAAGACAGTTTAATAAGTAAAGCAAAAGTTGCACACACAGGCAAAGCAAAATAATGAATTCATTCCCCACTTCCCATTGTCAGGCAGGTGTCCAGCCATCTCCAGTAAAGCAGAGCTCCATCATGTGTAACAGTTACTTGGGAAGACAAACATAACTTCGAATGTCCCCCCTTCCTTCTTCTCCTCCCACTTTTATATGCTGAGTATGACCATATGGTATGGGATATCCCTTTGGTCATTTGAGGTAAGCTGTCCCAGCTACGTCCTCTCTGAACTTCTCGTGCACCTCCAGCCTACTCACCACCAGAGCAGTATGAGAAACTGAAAAGACAGTGTAAACACCAGTCAGCAATAATGAAAACATCTCTTTAATATCAACACTGTTTTCTGTTGAAGAATGGCTTGCAGAACAAGGCCATGGGTCTGTGCAGGAGCTGATTACAGCCATCTGAGGTAAACAAAGGAAAAAAAAAAACAGAGTAAGTTATGCTAACAAGGAAGGAGATTCAGGGCACAGTTATGATAACAAAGGAAAAAACAGAGGTACACATCGGCCCTGATTATGATGGTAAACAGCTCAGGGAAAAAAAAAACCCAAGCCGGAAGAAGGAGGATGTTGTGACATACCTGAAATGCCACAAGGGGCTGGGATATTATAATGTAACCTATTAGATGTACCCAATAGATTTGTGAGTAGTATGCATGATTATTGTAGAGTGCTTATATAAGGTGTGATTTCTTGCAATAAAGTTGAAGCTTGCTCTATCATTCACATTGAATCGGCTGCTTGCTTCCTCTGCCCACCACAGTTTTCAGCACAAATTCAGAACATAGGCTCATACCAGCTACTATAAAGAAAATTAACTGTATTGCAGACAAAACTAGCACAACCTCCCTATAAAAGAAAGGGATGCTAGGGAGGGCTAAGGATTTTAGAGTGAAAATATTTTTATGTTACAGACTGTTAAATGCACATTATTTTGGCAATAATAACTTGGATAGTATTGTGTTACATAGTATTACTTTATTTCCTAGAGGAAAATACGAACGCATGCTTCAGCCAAGTTGTGGCTGTATATGCCTCCTTGGCAAGCAGGAACTATGAACATTATGGTTTCTGATGGACTGATACAGGCAGTGTTGACTTTTCTATACATGGAGGTGGTGTTGATTTGAATGTGATCAAGGTCCACAGGAGACCTCCCACTGCTCTTTTCTGGATAACTAAATTACATATTTCTCCTGTTGAAGGGAGCCACATGTTCTAACTCAAGTTTTATTCTTTCATACAATGTGAGGAGTAAGAGATGAGTAAGAGATGGAGCAATGCACGTGTAGAGAATGACTTGTACGACTTGTAGGATGGCTGCAGTTACTGTTCCTCAAATATAACAATTCAGGCATTGCAAAGTGAAAACACAGAACCGCTTGTTTTGCTGAATGTGACTCACTGTGCATCTTATTTTCTATACAAAGTCAAATGTTCTCAGAGTCTGTACTCATTAACTGAAAAGGGATGGAAATTATTTATTCTCCTCCCTGCCTCAGACCTACAAACATGAACATGTGAAAGTTTGTGCACCACACGTCATACTCATTCCTGTCAAGCAGAAAACTGTTTCACTTCTGAGCATCAAAAAAAAAAAAAAAAAAAAAAAAAAAAAGGTCAGTAAAATGAGTTCCTAACTTAGGGTCTAATATAACATTTCTCATTAACAAACATTAACTTTTTCCCCTGCCTTCTTGTTTTGTCTGCTAGTACTGTAAGGTAAGGACATAGGGTTTCATTGTCCAGCTGAAGAATTTTTCTTAGCATATGGAAATTTCCAGGTAAAGAATGATGGTATGTTTGATGGAGGATGTCTATTAAGAATAAGAGTGTTAAGACTTTTCTGTCCCAGAAGGTGCTGCCATATATTTAAGCTTATCATGTTAGATTCCTACATATAGCAAAACAACTCTATTCACTCCTGCAAAATTCCTGTGCTTGTACACTTTCAATCAAGGAGCTTAGTGCTCTTAGAAAAAGTGCTTCCCAAGACCTTCCTAAAACTAAGGATGAAGGGGTTGCTTAGTTTGACATACAATACTGAAGGTTAGGACTCCAGTAACCATCATTGCCAACTGTTAGAGACACATATTATATAGTAACAATATAAAATTCTGTATATGTGGCAGACATTTGTCTCTGGAGTCCCTCAGGTATACTCGATCTGCACAGATCTTCCTGGATAGGAGCTGCCTTCCTGGTACAATAGTGTAGTACAGGGAACAGCCTGAAACATTAAAAGTATGCCCACTCCCAAACGGAATGTAGTTTTTATATTTGTATGGAGCTATTAGATTTTTACTATGAGAAGAAACTTTAATATCATGTGTCCTGGTTCAACTAGGATAGGGTCAAGTTTTCCCCAGCAGAGAGAGAGGGGGAAGGGATCTCTGGCCGGGTTATTCATACCATGCTGACGTCAGGTCCGGGGGCGGAACCTTTTTACTTTCACTTTTGGTTTTGGGGTTGCGCACACACACGGCGGGCTTGTTCCTTGACATTTTGCGGTATTTCTCTGTATAACTTTTGTCTGGTTCACTGTTATTGCTGTTCATTGTTATTATCATTGCCACTGTTGTTGTTCAGATTGTTTATCACACTGCTGTATTAAATTTCACCTTATTTTAACCCGGGTTTGTGCCTCACTGCCAACCCAACAGGCTGAGGGTGGGGGAGGGGCAACAGCAACGGGCTCTCCAGCCCCGGCAGGGCTTAAACCAGCACAATCATGTTAATGACTTTTAAATCTTCAGCCCCTGTTTTCTCTAAGAGGGTTTACCAAATAACTTCTAGACACTGTCATTTTAAATGTATATGTATGTATTTATATATATATATACACATACATACAAAGATTTAAGAATATATAATGGTTTCCTAAAAATATAGGAATAAAGCTTAAAAATAGCTGTGTATCTTCTCAGACAGTAATCTTGTTTGTTAAGATTGCACAGAACTAAAATAGTATGATCCCACTGGATCTGAGCAACAATTTTCTGGAAGGAATGGCTTTTCATCCTTCCCTTCATCCAACAGTCAGTGAAATGAGCAGCTCCCCTTCACAGTCAGACTGTGATGATCTGTTCACCAGAGTCTCACAGAAACTCAGTCAGGGCTGTAACACACTTGCTGCAGTTTGTGACTAACCACTCTGACACACTGTACAAGATCTGCAGTTCTTCTCTGACCATATCTATAAGAAATAAACCAAATTAGTCCTGGAAAATGAGTAGCCACGACTTCCAGTCAGCTTCCTTTTGGCTAGAATGTTAAACAGTAAATGTATCATTAGAATGAGATTGTTCCAGAGATATTGCAGTGTAATTTATTTTCAGACTATTGTTGCTATGTGCATGTGTACCTAGACACAGTGATTAGATTCTTTAGGAAAAAAATCCCTCAATATGTAGATTTCTTTTTTCCCACAGGACTTGAATTTTTCATCTTATTACAATTCAGGAAGTTGTATTTTCACAGACTTTTATTACTGTTTTCCTGTCTGCATCTAAGTGTGGATCCTGCTGATCTAGTGAGTGGTTTATTTAATCACTAAACTTATGGTAGAATGGTATAGAAACAATTGACAATAAAATGAATAGCTACACATAAAGAAAAGGAGAATATGCTTTTTTCTTTTTGACTGCAAATTATATCTGCTTTAAAGCAAAGTCACAAATTTCTTTAGCTGATTTATAAATCAAAGTGTTTTTTTCCCCAGACAGTTTGATAGATTCCTGCTAAGACATTTTTTAAGACTTACAAACTTAAGATTCCTGATATCTTACTTTTGCATGCCAACTTAGAGAAACAGATAATTAGAGAACAGAACATAGTAGTTCCCTTCATTAAAGGAATGAGACAGGTAAAAGATATCTTTTAAAAAATAATAATAATAATAAAACCTTTAAAAAAAGCCACCACCAAATGCCACAAACCATTCATTTTGGTATTTTTGAGACCCAAAACTGTAGACATGAAATTTTTGTGGATGAAAGCATATCTTGTGAGCATATATGAAGTTATTAAAAATTTAAACAATGCACAGGCCAATGAAAATAAGTCATGGAATGAGGTTAAATTCTCTACAGCAAAGATGGATAGTGGGGGGACTATGGAAAATCTGCAAGTACTCCTAGCTATTATGTCAAAATGTCATCTTACTTTTTTGTAAAAGCTCCTGAAAAGTATTAAACTTGTCAAATTTGTCTTCTTATTTTGGTGTTTAATTTATCTACTTGCAACAGAAATTTAAAGAAGCTTGTAGTTTTTGTCCTCTTTGGTCTTATAGAGTGATGATCATTAGCAAGAAACTTTTATAGATAAGACTGAAGGATTTTATGATCATCCTATTCAAGTCTCTGAGACTTCCACACCAAGCAATAGCCTTGCATTTTCCTGTTCCCAGAATACATCTTCATTGTCAGCAATTCCAAGAGGAGGATGTGGTTTATAGTGGTTGGTGGGGTGCGGAGGGGGGAGATTTCTCTTGCCAGACATATGCACACTTAGGACTGTTATGGCAGTGATGCATGGCATGCATGTCCCAGAAGTCTGGTTACATGCCTGCTAGAGCAGAGGTAGCAGCCTGCCCAAGATGTCAAGAATACATTTGTGTAGGAAACTTTGTTGTGGCCTATATGAGTGCTAATAAAAAAGTGATGAGATACTCTCTAGTTTCAAATGCAATAGGCTATTGAACTTAGTGGGAGGATAGTCTGAAATGCTCACAGTAAAACATGAATAGAGAGACTGATGAATAGTTGAGGAAAAAATGCATGGAAGAGGGGCTTATACTGGATATGAATTGCATTATAGCTGGGGAATTCTTAGCTCCATCTGAACAAAAATGGAAGCAGGCATGTGACGCTGAAAAAATGATAGTAGAGTTATTTGAATTGAGGACTGAGGGAAGATGAAAAAGGAAGGAATAGCACGCAGTTTGGAATGACATTCTGTAGGGATGAAGAGAGAAAAATTCTGAATAATGCAAACAATATAGGGCATATATTATTTAAAAAAAAGAAAAATTGGAAGTGGTGAAAAGTGTTTTCTACAATTAAAGTCCTGTTATACCACACCCCAAAAAATGATCAACAAAACCAAGACTAAACATAAAAGTTCTGTGTCAATATTAGGAATCTAGGAAGAGTGGTAAACAGTAATGTTTGGTTTTTCAATGGGCTACTGATATAATAAATACTTAAGGAAGAATAAAAGAAAGTCAGTCTGAATGGTATTGAGAAAGTACATTAACCAAAGAATGACACTTCTTGTGTCACTTTCTGACATATTCTTGTTAAGAAAACTTTAGATCCAAATAAGCAAATAGATAAAAGCATCACTAACAATCACAGATTATATAAAGAAAAAAACTTATTTTTAAATAGAAGAGTCATAATGGTCTACTGGAAACACTGGCTAACATGGTTATTAACATGTTGAAATAGAGTAGAACACATAGCAGGATGGGAAACTTCAGTCTTCATGAACTGGTTGTTTTTATAGCAATAAAATAAAATATGTTTAGCCAGTAGAAATTATTACTTCTTGGAAGCCCATCTAGTCAGAAACTTACATAAGGAGATAAATTTGCTTTAGTTCTGATCAGTGAACAGGGTCTGGGCAAGGCTGTAATTGTAAAAAAGGAACACAGTAACAGTGGCCAGGATGTATAATAGACTGATAGAAACAGGAAAGATAGAAGCTTTCTAACACATTTTTTCCTGAAAAATGTTAACAATATAAAAATAGATTTTGAGGAACAATTTGATAAAGGAGTAAATTAAAAACAAAGACTAAAGCCCCTTTTCAAATGAATTGGAATCAAGAACTCTGAGTGCGAAAGGCTGATGAAGTTCAATGTGTGACAAGAAAAAGCAGTAGCTGAGAAAGGAAATAAATTATTTGTCACTACGGAAGGGCACTGGATGAGTTCTGTATCTGAACCACTGTTTATGAGGAAATCTCCGAGACATATCATTTAAACCATTTAAAAAATAATTCATGATTACTAATCATAAAATGTGTAGTTATTGTTAGCAGGACCAAAGAACCACTCAGTGTCCATTTAGTTGCTCAGAAGGCATTCTAATGTAATTGCACTGAGCTGTTAACTGATGGCTAAACTATTTTATACTAGGGGAATGGAGAGTGACAATATGAAAGGAATTTTTAAAAATGGCTTCAGGGAAGACTTAAAAACTGTAGAAAACTACTTGCCTGGTTAAGTGCTAGGCACCATAATAAATAGAATTAGTAGACACAGGGCTAAATCCAATGTAATGGGAAGAATCAGCAAAACTACTGAAGTTCTTTAAAGGTGTTGTTGGATATGCTGATAAAGTTGATATGGTTCATATGGTGTATTCAGGTATCCGGAACAGTATTGAATGGGAGTCTGATTGAACCTTCAAAAAGAAATTAGCCATAAAGGTACATAAGAAAGCTGTCTCATTGGTTGGTAACTGACTGACAAGACAAAAAGGGAAAGACTATCAGTGGTAACTGGTAAGGCCCTATGCTGGGACAAAGAAAGTTTAGTGCTTTCTGTCTGTAATCTTTGAACTGGATGAAATTTCTGAAAACTGCAAACTGTAGAAGTGTGCAAAGCACGCTGAACACTTTTTCTCTAGTGCAGACATTAAGGTATTTCCTTTAGATTTCGTAGAGTGCTTGCTTTTTCACTGGTGTCCCATTACAGTTATTGAGGGAAAAATGGCCTGCCTTTACCGTTAGCTGGAAAAGCAGTATTGATGATGAACAGGTTAATGTTTTTGCAGAGATTAAATAAAGCATGTGTACTCACTGGGTAAAGGAAAGCAGGGTGGTATTTCTGCTGCTCCAAGTAAACATAACTTCTTCATTGCTTGTGTGAATGAAAGCTATGAAAGAGAATTTAACAGTGGTGTATATGAGGTATTTACAGTATAGCAGTTTTCTTTTGCAAAGTAATAACCAAATAATACAGTCTAACACTTAAACTCTTGTCACTCCAGGTAGAAAAGCTATTGCTCTCAGCTTAGTACAAAGTCTTCATTTGAGAATAGTTTTAATTTGCTTTCTTGTATATTTTGTTTCTTGTATATGATATGTATGAACGTTTTTTTGTCTTGACATATGTTAGATGGGATGGGTACCTAACACCTCAGCACACAACTTCTGTGTGTCTGGTCTGATCTGTCTGTAGACAATAGGGCTTGGAAAAGAACACAGGAAATAAAGGGTTCTTCTGATTCAGACTGCCTCACAAATCCCTGTTGTACAATTTGCTTTATCCTGGGCATCTGACCTTCCATCTAGACAAATCTGTTTTCTAGAATAAAACCAAACAATCTTCAGCACTTCAGAAACTGCTAGTATACCTGATTTAGTTTTCACGCATGTTGCAGTAGGGATGTTTTCATTTGTACTTTTAAGGAAGTCAACATTTATTTTTCTATTTGTTATTAAAAAAAAAAAATAAATTTGTAAGGTATGGTTGTGATCTTGCCACACAACATTTACCCATGAGAAAAGCAATACTCCTGTGCTTCATTTTTATGACAATTTCTTAGCAGTATAAGATGATCTTTCAAGTGGGAAAAGTCTTGGAAGATCTGTTGAATAGGCCCAAGAACAGAAAAGATATCCATAAATTGTCAAGCCAGTCAAAACTGGCTCAAAGCTAGTTTTTTCAAGATCTTCTACTAAAAGAAACAGTATTTCTTCTACATCTAGATGTCTTCATATGAGACAAGTCTTATGATGCCATTATAGTTGATGGGGATTTTGTCTAAAGTCAGTACAATATAACATATCATTCTTCTCATCCTTTAACAAACATCTATATATTGTCGAATGCATCACCTCCTAGACTCGATTGACTACAAAGGGACCTTAAGCACCAAATGAGATGTAGGTACCCAAAAGTTAAGAGAGATTAATCTTATCCTGAAAGTCTTTTATTTTATTTTTTAATCACAAAATTCATGTTGAGGGGATGAAAATAACATGATTTTCCTTTACTTGCACCTTAATTTAAATATCAATGCAAGAAGCTGCAAAGTGGAGTAAGTTTAATTGGGATGTTTAGCAATTGAAGAAATATTGATAGAATCAATCCTGTCAAAAATATCCAAATGCACATTTGTTGGGTCATTCTATCATGTTCAGGACCGGCTGACGCACTAGTACAGTATGCAAGGACAGAAACAGGATCTTTTGGGATATGTGAATATATTATCAAAATGTATTCATACATGTAAGGCAAGTAGACTCCTAAGCAGATTGAATACCATGTTTTCTGTTTGAAAATTGGCAAGTGTTGTACAATTTTGTAAATGCCACAGGCATCTACCTTTAATTCTTATTACTGTTGTAAATCTGGTTCATAGCTTCTAATTAGTTACATCCATCTGGCAATATTTGTAGAAAAAAAAAAAATCCCTATCATTAGATTTAAACAGAATAGTATTGTTAAGGTACAAGTCTACTGTCAATAAAAGGGTATTAAATACTCTATGTGAAGCAGATGAAATAAAAACCAACTCTAAAATAATATTAATGATAATAAAAATAATCTGGCTACACATAGCAGTTACATTGATAAGTAACCACAACTGAATGAGTAATGAAACCCATAAAGCACAGTTCCTAAAAAAAACATCCACAGTGGATACAGTGTGCCAAAACTAACATTTTATCAATACACTTTATAACAGCAAACTAGTTAAAAATATAATAAAGTTAAAAAATGAAGAATAGACTATCTTCTTGTTAGCTATTTATTTTACCTTAATGCTGTCAATGAAAGCACCCCTTCTCCTAAGCAAACCTGCAAGCAGAAAAAGTATTATGGTTTAAATGACTAAGTATTAAATTATTCAAGACACACAAACTGCCTTTGAAAATGGAAATTTAGCTAACTTGAAACCAGCAGATATAAAATAGTAATACAGAGAAAGAAAATAACAGGATATTATCTTTCAGAGATAACTTCTTCAAAGTAGCAATTTACTTACGGGAACAAGATCTGTGAATGTCAGGGAGACCACTAGTTTGGAAAGATTTAGGCCAGTATTAACTTTAAATGTGGAAATGAAAACCAAGCACATTTATGATGAAGAGAAGAGAATAAGACCTGGAGCAGGCCCTAAGCCATCTACTAGTGAAAGTTCACCTACTATATTACAAGAAAAGAGTCTGTAGTTATTTCTTAAAGGACTGCAAACCTTTCCCCTGAAATTGCAGTAGACTTTATGGCCATTATTATATTGGATTACATAGTGTTGTGCTGCTCAGGTATGGGAATTTCTGTGATTCTACCTTTAAGCATGTCCCTTGAGATGTGAACATGAATGTTTATCTTAAATCCATGGATTAAGGTTCTGGCTGTCACCATATCTGGATTACACCACTCAGACCTTTGTTGTGTTTCAAGACACTAACTCAGAAAGTGGTGAGAAATAGTCTGACACTCTGTGTAGGTTTAGAACTGTGAATGATGAACGATAAAATCCTATGCTATCTTGCATGACAAAAACTATAATGTGGAATCTCCCCCAAAATGGAGAAAGTCTGAACTGCAGTTTTTCACATGCTCTTTTAATGTTCTGGTAACTTGGATCTGCTGTATTCAAATCACTGATAGAAACTTTTTTCTCATGGAACACTATTTATGCTGGACTTTTTATAACTGGAAGAGGATCAACAAAGAAGCCTTATTTACCATCCTGTCACATCCCAGTTTCTCAGGGCAACAACTCAGATTCATTGATTCCCAGGTCATGATCAAGGTGAAATAACACCAAGGATTCTTCAGTTCACAAAACTCAGTTTTTATTTGCTCACAACAGATATTACCATGAAACTTTGTCAATAAGGCAACATGTTGGTATGAAATTTCATTAGTAAGCCTTGCAACCTCTGTGGCAAGTAGTGAACTTCATAACATACACTGACAAACCTCAAACCTTATACTGACTAGCAGCAGATCTTAGAGCATGCCCCAACAAGCTTTAAACATGCTCCGACCAGCCTTGACTTCTGTGCAGGGAGACAGGGACAGAGAATGGGAGTAAAGGAGAGAAAGAATGAGAGAGAAAGACAGAAAAGAAAGATGTCACTAGTCCTGCTTCCAGCACTGGTCCAGTCAGCCTAGGGGTCCAGTTCTGGAGGGGCACTGCCACCTAGGGCTTTGACTTGTGTCCTTTTAAAACTCCTTGCCCCACTCTTCAGGTGGGCATTTGGAATCATTAGGCTAATTAGGCATCATGCGCAGTCTGCACTTCTTGAATTCTCCTTGCTTTGCTGCATGCGTAGTTTGTACCTTCAGATTCTTCTGGAAATAGGTCAAGTGGGCTTGGGGATCATTAGGGAGTTACTTCCCTCTCCCTGCAGGCAGACGTCTATGATTTCCTTTCAGTGCATACATCATGAAAATGGCTTCTCTATTGGCTTTTTACGGAGACAGGGAAGCTCAGCCCCAGAAAAGTGTTATCCCACCTCCATGGGACCTCCTCCTCTAGCTTCGTCTTCCCGCCATTACCTGCAAAACCCTTGTGTTACCATAGAAACCATTTCCTTTACCAAAGTTCTTTATTGAATGTTTGAGATATAACTATGGTTTCATTGGACCATCACACATCCTTAGCTTATTCTGATGTAAAATGTATACTCTAGAGTTATTTTGAAATACTATATCTTTTTATAGCCAGATGTGGAAGCACAGACTATATACCTAACAAAAATGTGATAGTTCAAATGTGAAACCCTAAAAAAAAAGTATGTTCAAGTTCTGCTTACAAATCTCATATATATGAATGCAAATGGACTTTTAAGAATACAGAATAGTTAGCCTTCTGCAGAAGAGCCTATGTGCACATTAAATTATGGCCCAGCATTCACAGTTATGAGAGCTGCTTAGAAAAACTAGCACATAGCTTTTCTCATAATGCATTTCTAGCGGCTGTCTGGTGTACAGATGTCATCAGCCAGTGCTTGGAAATTTGAATCTCTCTCTATCCCTTCTTCTCTCCATTTCAAAGCTAAACCAAACAGTCCCCTTCTAACTCTGTGAAACTCTCACAGAGAAGCAAAGTGATCTTCTCCTCCTCCTGACAGCTTTATGCATTGCCTAACTTAACGCTTGTCCGTTGCAACTGGCTCAAACTATAGGCCAAAATGGCATGGATATTTGCTTTTCTGCTTATTAAATATCAACATAGCACTCTTAACCAGTGCAGGCAGGACTGAATCTTTGCACTGTAGCAGTTAAGGGAGGAACTGGCAAATTGCTCTCTAATATGTTTAAATCTAAAAAAGAGACACTATTTTCATAGTAGACCACACCCCAGCAAGGCATGATCCTGAGCAGAGTCCGTGCAGGGATGGAGGAGTTGCTGTGGATGATGTCAGGACCTCAGGGTCAGGTTCTGCACTGCTTGAGACACATGTGCTCTCCCTGGGGGAAGCAAAGATATTTTCTTTGTGTTTGGATAGCTTTGCTCCACACAGCAATAGACCCCAGAGCACGTACATGGTCAATAGCATTGTGGTCTTCTACTTGTCTCCCTTCTTGTCTTCTCCTACAGTAGGATTTCAGCCTGTGAAATGGCTTTGTGGCCCCAGGATGAGGGAAAACATGCTGACTTTGCAGCACTGGGAATGATGGGCACGTGGCAGAATGAAGATCACAAGTGCTTTGACACTAGCTGCCGAACAAAACACTGCCAGCCCATGAGGGACATGAACAGGTCAGCAGACACTGACCAAACTGTAGGATCATGCATGTAGTTAGTCTGAGTACCTTAAATCCATACACTTACTGATCATTTTTTGAAAGAAAAAAACTGCTTAATACTGCTAGATGCATGGGGCAGTTTAGGAGACACCATATGCCAGGATAACTCCACAAAAATAAGGGACAATTTTTAAGACAAGACATAATGAAATGTTTAAATGCAGAAAAAGTGAACTGCAAAGGAAATCCCATCACAACCTTTCTAACTTTAAGGGTGGTCAAGCTCAGAAATGCTTCCCTAGGTTAATTTAGGGTTTTTCAGACAAAAACTTTTCAGGTAAAGTTGATCTTGTGGACTTGATGTAGGGTATGTAATCTCTTTTGTCGTTTGGCGAGGCTGTTTGACCCACTATGAACGTCCTCAGTGGGAAGCCTATCCCACCATGTGTAACACTGAAAGAATGCAAACTTTCTTAAAAGCATCTACCGTAGTATTTTGATTCAGGACAGTTGTCATAACCTTCCTTGCTGTCCAGACAATCACAGCATTTGTGACACTGCTTGAGGAGTGGGGAAGAAGACTGTCTCATGGTAAATATGTGAAATAGCCAATGAGTATTTTTAGCCTCAAAAATCTTCCTGGTGTGTGTGATTGCAGCCAAAGATAAATTGCTCTGGTAGTGTCAACCTTAGTTTGGGCCCTAAACCTGTATGCAAACCTTCTGTAACTACTAAAATTTTGTTGATCCATGTCTTTAATTATCAACTAGTGAAAACAATTTGTGGATAGAGTAAAAAACCTAGTGCTGTGTATCCACAAGGATCTTGACTTCTTTAAACATGACAGGATGTAGGAGACATCTTCTTAGGAGCTGGTAAGAAAGAGCAAACACAGAGGAGAAAAAAAAAGTGGAAAAAAGCCATGGAGATATATATATCTCTTACCTTATAGATAATTTCAGACTGCAATTATGTCTCGGTCATAAGCAAAATGTATTTAGACTGACTTTTAAAAAATCTGCATGCTTTGGATTTCCTCTTTGTTCCCTAAGGAGAAAAGGTCTTTATGCCAAAGCAATATTAAAAAGCCATCCATACAACCGTGTCTGCTCTATGCCACATAAATCTTCCTGAGTTTTGTTAAAATTAAAATTTACTGATACGTATTTATGTTATAAAACCAGTGCCACCATTTTGCTCTTCAGACAACTTACCAGCTAGAAAAGTTCCTGTTTTTCACATGTCATTTCCAATATTACTTCAGTTTCTACCCAAAGCAGTATTTTTACCACTGTCATGGAGCCAGAGAAGTCTGAGAGGGTACAATTTCAGGATTTATTTGCTTTACAATGGAGATACAAGAGGTATATAACAGAATGTATGATGCAGTACAAAAATGTACATAGGTAGGTCGAATTACTGTACACTAAAAGCATTTTCCACAGATGTTATGTTTGCATTCAGTAAATATTAGTTATTCAAATAATTTTGCAATGTTTCTCCACTGATAACAATGATATTAAACCAGTCTTGTGCATCCTGTTAAATACCTTCTTTCAATTATATCTGTATTCCAGAATTCCAGGTATGCAGGGCCACACCACATAAATGACTCCTCAGCTTGTGCTTGATACAAAAAAAAAGTTGGTGTTGTGGCTTTCAGCTTTCTAACCTCTTAATGTGAGGCACCTGTGTATACACAATAAACTAGGCTGTGAACCCCATGTTCAGAATTACTCATGTCGTGTAAATCCAGTGATCTTTAAATGACTGACCCACACTGTCATCAGGGATTAGTCTGTTTCCTCCCTAACTCCTTTCCAACTGCTTACTGTCTTCTTTTACAGTACTCAGATTTAGTTCTTTCATCCAGCATTGTCATCTTTTGGTCTTTACGTATGAATACAGAGTTTGTTAATTCAGGTTATTTTTAATGTTTTAAGCTGTTCTGCATGTTAAAATATTTTATTTTGATATATCATCTAAACATTGAAACAGATACGACTTTATCCCTGATCACAGGCCATGTGTTTTTTTCTAAACCAAACTTTTGTGTCACAGATCTAGCAGGGTTTCCCCCTGCCTAATAAATTCTAAAGATCTCTGTTAGATCTGGGTATTGGGTTTGTGCATGGCAGGGATTTGCTAGCAGTGGAGAGGCTACAGGGGTGGCTCGTGTGAGAAGGTGCTAGAAGCTTCCCTGGCTCTAAGTCGTAACCACCTCTGGCCAAGGCCGAAGCAGTTAACAACAGTGGCAGAACCTCTGTTATAATGCATTTAAAAAGGAGAACCTGCAGTGGAGGAGGACTAGGAGTGAGGAAAATACCTACGCAGACACCAAGGTCAGTGGAAGAAAGGAAGAGGAGGGGGAGGTGTGCAGGAGCAGAGGGGTCTCTGCAGCCCCCGGTGCAGCCCCCGCTGAGGCAGGCTGTGCCTGTGGAGGTCCACGGTGGAGCAGATCTCCACCTGCAGCCCCTGGAGGACCCCACTCAGAGCAGGTGGATGGACCCATAGAAGTCCGGGACTCTGAGGGAAGCCCACGCTGGATCAGTCTGTTGCTGGGAGGACTGCAGCCCACAAAAGGGAGCCACACTGGAGCAGTTCATGAAGAGCTACAGCTCTGGGGGAAGGACTCACATGCAGAGTTTGAGGAGGACTGTCTGCCATGGGAGGGAGCCCATGCTGGGACAAGGGAAGAGTGTGAGGAGTCCTCCCCTGAGGAGGAAGGAGTGGCAGAGACAATGGGTGATGAACTAACTGACCATAGCCCACATCTGCCCCTCTGTGCCATTCGGGAGGAGAAGGTAGAGAAACTGGGAGAAAAGCTGAGCTCAGAAAGAAAGGAGGGGTGGGGGGAAGGTGATTTTGAAATGTGGTTGTATTTCTCACTATCCTACTCTGATTTGATTAGTAAATTATTCGTGGTGGTTGTGTTCAAATTAAATTGATGTTCTTTTTTTCCCAAGTTGAGTCTATCTTTTGCCTGTGACCATACCTGGTGAGGAATCCCTCCCTGTTCTCCTCTAGATTCCTAAGCCTTTGGTTGTATTTTTTCCTCCTCATCCCACCACAGGGAAGAGTGAGTAAGAGGCCACATGGTACTCTTGCACTCGGCTTAAACCACAACAATCTGACATATATAAAGCAGCTGGATCTAAGCCAGCTCTAGACATCACTCTTATTTTAGCACTCACAGACACTTTCAAGAACCAGAACCTGCCAAGCCTCCCTTCCTGAAGCCTAACCTTGATGCTAATGCTGATCCTACCTCCCATTGATCATTATGGTGTATAGGTGCAGTCTGACAGAATCCTAGCCTGGGACTATCCAAGCTTTGATGCTGAGGACAAATACTTCTGGTGTTTCCACAGGGATTAATGGAGACTCCATTGCTCTTAACACATGACCCATAAGGGTAGACAGTTCATTAGAAATAAAGATGAACATGCCTGTTATAACCAGGTAGGTGTGGCTCCCTTATGTGATCAGATTATTGAAACTGAAGTTATTCTCTTGAACTGTTAAAATGGTCACCAGCTAAATGAGCACATCCCCCTTCACAGCCTTTCAGTTTTCCCCATCTTCAGAGTCATGGCAAACTCCTGCTCTTTCAAGAGGACTCTTCTGTGTTTATGAGCACGCACAAGGTGTAGGGACCTGAAAAGCTGACTCTCCCTGAGAAGCACCCATCTCACATTTTTCACAATTGCTCCATCTAAATGGAGAAAGCTCAAAATTTAATGTCCTTCTACTATTGACTTCGTGGCAACTGTGAGAATTAAAGACAGCAATAAAACCAAGAATGTAAAAAATAGGCCCTATAATGAAGATGGAATTTGTGTATTCATTGTAGTATCAGAGCATAGTTTGCTTATTCACTCTGTAGTTCACTTATTCATTTACTAAGTCTAGTTTGCTTATTCATGTAGTATTGGACAGACCTTCTGCTTTGTGCATAGTCATTTCCAAAGCTGTCACAATATGATGTTCTTACTTGGAAGTTTCCAAGTAGTATAATGAAAATAGATACATTATTGCCACTTAAATTAAAAGATATGTCAGAAAATCTGACAACTTTAAAAAAAATTATGACTACTTTAATTTGGATACCAAATAGTGGCATTTTTCCAGGTAGTGGTATGATGATCAATGCTGAGCCACTCAGCATTGTACTCAGTGAATTTATGCACAAAATTCTGTAATTACCTTTCTGTTAAAGGACAGAGCAGAAAAGAACACTAAGAGTAGGGAAAAAAGAGAAAGCAAATTCATCTTAATTTACCATAGGCCACAAGCAAGCCTGTAAAATGCATTATGTGTGGGTGAGATGGTGAGTTTGTCAATGAAATCAAAACACTCATAACTTGTAGAAGAGACCAATGAGACAAGGAATAGAGAGGAGCTGCAGAAGGAGGAAGCAGGCTGACAAGACAGCGGAGCAGGAGAGGCTAATGACAAAGGGTTGCTGCCTGAAGAGGACACAGAGTGCCTTTGAGTTTCAGCATGTTTTCAGGGTCAAAAAGATTTTGGATAGGAAACCAGTGGACAGAGCTGATGAGGGGAATTAACGTTCAAACATACAGACAATGGAGATGAAATCAAAACTGGTGATGTTTGGGCTGACAAAGGCAATCACTGCATTTTGGAGAATCCTTTACTAATCAAGGCAGCATGCATGAGGACCTGAATAAGATGTTTGGCCATAAGGATGAAGATTATAAAGATTGTTCTGTGGAGATGTTGAGGACAAAGAAGTGGCAGGTTTTTGGAAACGGATTTGTCATTAGCAACACCAGTGAGAATGGTATCAGTGTGGAAATACAGAAAACCAGATTGCAAGGCATCCAAAACAGATGAAAGGGAGAAAATTGTTGTATTTTGCAGTATAATTAAGGATTTTTTTAAAAATGGGAAGGAGAGAAAAGGAGAAAAGATAGAAACAGGCAGGAAAAATCAGGGCTTATTTTTGAGGAATGTGGAAGCTGGAAGTGAGAGTTTGAAAGATGTATGGGAAATAACACAGTAGAAATAAGAGGAAGAAAGAGGATAGATCACCTCGAAGACCGGTCAATGCTGAGCAACATGGTAGGAAAAGTATATATGAAAGAGAGAAACAGTCTGGCAGACCTCAGAAAGACTCATCAGCAGGAGTGTGAGCTTGCCATAGAAACAGCCATTACTCAGTATCTTTATTCAGAATAACATTTCTTATTCTCTTTGGCTGTAACCATATCTGTAAATTAAAGTACGTCTGAGAAGCATCTCTGGCCCTGGCCATGTGCCTCAGAGAGCCCATGTCCACATTATTAAATCCCTTTACCTGCCAGAGAAGAATAATTTTGGGCAAATTGTCTGTAGCTCCTCCTAATTCCTAAATTGTAGCTTGCAAATTGTTTGGAAAAATGCTCTTTGGCACAGACTAAGTATGTGTCAGGGACACTTGTAGTTTGACAGTTTGAATAATATAGTTCCAAATCTTTTAAAGTTTTATGAACATGCTTATATAAATATACAAACTTAGAGTCCAGAGTTTCTTGCTACTTATATAAATATACAAACTTAGAGTCCAGAGTTTCTTGCTAAAGATGGCTATACCTCACTGATTGGGCAAGCTGTATAGTAACAGAGTGAAGGTAGGCTCAGGTTGCTCAGAAGGTACAGTGGGGTTCAGCATGGCTGCTGACCTGCTGGATGTTTTAATCTTTACCATTGCAGATTAGCAGGATATGGGATTAAACATATCTTTCCCTTGGTGCATATTTTCATCAGATGGATTCTGATTGTCTCACTATATTATTAAGTTCAAAGTCTTCATGGAGACTGATGCTGTAAATTTGATGTAAAATTAATCTGCCAATTAAATAATATTTCACATTTGCACTCTCTGGGGAGAAAAAAAAAAAAAAAAAAGAGGTAGACTGTCATCACACTGGGCTGTAGCAGCTGTAAGTAACCAGCTGTCTCATTCCAGCTATCAAGAGGACCACCACAGATCAATAGCTATTGTCCAGTGACTTTCTTTTGTAAGAATCAACACAAATAAAAGGATAAACTGGAAAGAAATTGAATGACCTTTATTTCAAATTAAATCTATACCTCAGTGTGGTAGATTAGAAATACATTTATTGGGAAGCCAGACTCAAAACACTTCTGAGCAGAGAAGAGAGCTGCTGTGCTGTCTCAACAAGCAGAGCATGTTGCCTCCCAAGAGAACATGAGCAGCACCACCTACATCAGGGGAAGCTAGAAGGGCCTGTGTAGAGAGTCAAAGAAATTCCACAATGGTTGGGAATACAGTTTTTTATTCCATACAACCTGAAGACTGTCTAGTGGCCAGAAGAACTATGTATTTTATCTCCAACATCCTTTTTCTTAGTCGTTGCTTCTTCCTACTCCCTATCCTCTTTTCTGCAGCTCAGGCTGTTCTTTTTACATCTCCAAATGTCTTTGTGAGGATTCACCTCTGAGCTGTAACTCGGTAATCATAGTCTCAGTGTTGTCATTGTTGTCTTCACTGCACCTAGCTAGGTTGTGTAATGAAAATAATTGGTCTGTATTCTTCTGCTAATAAAAGTATCCAATTACTGTTTTCTGTGTTGCAGAGGCATTAAAGTTATGTGAGAGAATTCAGAGAAGGGTTCTGCTTTTTTTTTTTTTTTTTTTTTTAAAATATTAATGAATATCAAAAGGTAAACTTTTACCAGAAATACTTTCTGTAAATAGGAAAATTAAACAGAAAGCATTATTTCATACTCATTAGATCCCTTAGGAAAACAGTCATCCAGTGAAGCAGTATAAACAATAGATAAGCAGAATGTTTGATGAAACCAAGGGCTTCTAGAAATTTCATGCTTCTCATCATCTGGATTAGGATGAATTCTTATCTTGGTCAGACTTTTCCACATATGGCTGCTTTTATTGCAGTATCTAATCCTGAGTTATTGCTGGCCATTGTCAGATGATGGATTTGATAATTTAGCATACAGGGCAAACAAACAGACAGTAAAAGGAAATTAAACAATAATTTTTAGGTAAACTGTAATAATTTTTACAGTCACATTCAAAAAAAATTTCCCAATGAGTTGTCTAGGGAATTTTTGTCCCCAAAAGAAACTAAACTCACAAAGAACATTTACTGTAAGTGCCATATTGCAATTAAGGTTCTTGGTGTAAGGAGGTTGCATATAATTTTTTGTCCATAGGGACAAAACTGCTCTTCTGGGTAGAGATTCTGTCAGTATTCCTGTTAGAACAGGTGATGGATGTGGCTTGCAAGCTTCAGGGATTCCTAATGAAAAAACTAAAGAGGTTCTCTTCACCTGTGTTTTCCTTTCCTTGGGAAATGCTGACTCCAAAAAGTAATTTCCTCTTTGTAACCCCTTTACCATGGTTTTTCCCCTCTCCCTTCATCCTAGGTTTTCTGCAGTGCATTGTTTCGGGCAGTTTGTAGAATTACCTGTACAGCTGATCAGTGTCTGTGCTGCCTTTCTTTATACCCACTGCATAGTTAAAAATCCCTTTAGAGAATTCCACATTTCTAAGCATTTACCACTAGTGATCCAACAGGGAGACCTAATGTCAGAAAATGATTAGTTTTTAAATAGCTCATAACAATAAAGTAGGGAATTATCTTAAGAGACATTTTCCATTTCTGCAAATTTCATTCAAACAGTAACAGTTCAATCAAATTTAAACCTTAGTGATTTGTAGCACTATCCCAGCATAGCAACACTGGTGTCCTCATTAGAGCTGTTGCTTCTTCACTTGCAGAACTGACCTTCTGCAGCTGGTGTGGCAAATCCTCAGTAGCATGCAAACTACTGCTGCTGCTCTGGATAGGAAATACCAGCTTTGAACCTAATTCAAAGCCTATTGAAACTGATGGAAATACTCTTGTTTCAACAACTGTGAACTACTGTTGTTATTTCACAGACCCCAGCAAAAAGACTGAAAGTCCTATTAAGTCTGTAAAAGTGAGGTGGATCCACATAATGTACTACAAAAGCTAATCCAGCTACACAGCAATCAAATCACCCCAATTAAAGTGGCACTAGCATCAGCAGGTGTATTTTCAAATACTTTTAGCTTCTGAAACCATAAAAATATGTCATTAAGAACAAAATAAATCCTCATCAGTGGTGGAGTTCAAAACAGACAAACTCAAACACCTGCTAAGCTATTTGCATTCATTAACATCCAAGTTCCATTGCAGTAGAGGTGGGGCACCTGCAAAACTCACTTTTCAGAAAAGGATTAAATTCCTTAAATCAGTTCCTTTCAGGTTTTCCTAATTTTGTTAAAAAGTTTCCACCTTATGACCTTTCTTTTTTTTTTTTTTCTTCTCTTTTCTTACATTAAAAAAATCTAGGATGGTGATGATAGAGAGAAACTCTTAGGAAACGCCATGAATATCAGTTTAATAAGCAACAGAAGTTTTGAACTAGTCAAGTCCATTTCCAGTTTTCCTTATATATGATTAATAATAGACAGTCACAGATCATTTGGCAGTCAAAATGAGGAGCAACAATGCCTCTCCACCCCCTTCTTTGCTTATGTATTCAGAGGTGAGAAACTGTTCACAACTATTCAACAGAACATTAACTTCTCAGAAAATACATTATTCTAAATCAAATCTTTGCCCACAAATACAGAAAGAGATTATTTCAGTTGTTGCTTTTTAGTATGACTCACTATACAAGGACTAGTAAACATTTCTTCTGATTTATTGTATTATTTGAGGAAACCGTATGATGATGTAACATTATCAAGAGAAATTGAATCATAATTAATGCCTCCTAATTCAACATTTCAAGGTATTCTAAATATACTAGCCCTTTGCCAGGTCTCATGGGAATTCATGCAGAATCTTGCCAGACATCATAATATGTACTTGAATATCATGGTGCTTTATACTGTATAAATGCTGAGAAAGATGGAACATTCTCAGTTTTAAAATGGATATTTGTATGGCCTGAACTTAACTTTGTTGCTAGAGAGATTCCAAGGGTTGTTCTTGCCATTAGTCTGTCTGATCAAGAAACATAGAAAAGACAGCTCAGGTTAAAGACAGCTAGTGTTATTTTAGAATTGCTAAATGACAGGATATTAGCTGACCCACAATTTAAGTTATACTGTTACTATAACAGGACAAAATGCATGTTGGAAAAAAATGAAAATCTCTTGAACTTTTACATAGAAAAGAACCCCACAGTTCCTTTATTGTGTTAGTAAAATATTATGCTTGTTACACATTGGTATCATAGAGTCCAAATAGTGTCCTTAAACTATCTCAGATTTCTGATGATACCATGTGCCTTGTGAAGGCTGAATTCTCTCCCTTTAAGCATCAGCTCCTTTAGACATGCAGCTGAACAGGAATCTTAGCTTTCAGTGAAGAAAGTTTCTAGCCTTCATATTTATATATAAAATATTGGAAGTAGGAATTCTGTTCTTAAACAAGGTGGCAAGATTACAAAATGTATTATTTTCTGAAAGCATTTTGATTTTTATTTTTTTTTACTGCTTTCTGGTATTTACTCTTGCTTGCTAGGTAAACATTTCTGGTAACACCTGTACTGATTTTTTTAAAATATGACCATCATCATACAAAGATCTGTGTATGAATTATTGTTTATGTCATTAGTTAGGCTTGTAAAATATAGCAACTGTTCCTTGCTAGTGACTGCTAGTATATTTGTCTCTTTTTTTTTTTTCCTCTCTGCTTTGACTCAGAAAGAATACTCAGATTGCATGAAAAATTAGTTTAACAAATGTTCTGGTTTTGGCACAGCCTATTTACCTCTGGGAATATATAATCTATATATATAGAGAACTTTAACAGGGCCCATTATTCCCAAGACTAATTGAATGTACTGAATATCGCTGACTTTGATACCTCAGAAAGAAATTCTCAGAGGCTCTCATCAAGATTAAGAACTGTATACACCATGTTACTGATCTCTATTTATGTTTTTTTTTAATATCTTCATAAATGCTTATACCTAGTGGATATGGAAGACAACTTGTATGCTAATCATCTCAAGTAGATACAGTGATTTTTGTATTGCTGCACTTGCAAATCTGCCTGTCACCACAAACACTTCATTTACATCTCCTTTGCAACACTTCTGACTTCCCAACTCTTTTCTCTCTCTACAGTGATGGGGTTGTCAACAGAGTCCCATCCCCATTTCTCCTCTTCCAGTAAGGTAAATGTGGAGGAGTACTAGCAGATTTTCTCATGGACCTTCCCTTTCTGGTATAGCCAAGCAGTGCAGAGAGGAGTTGTTTTACCTGTCACTTTGCTTCAGCTGCTTGTCTACTTCTGCTCTCTTATTTCAGCACATACAGTTGGGTAAATTTATGGTGAGTCTGCAATGATCACATCTTCCTGGATCAAGGAGTCGTTGTGCTCTACTCTTGGCATTTGGCTTGCTAACCTTGGAGAAGGGAGATAAACTCTGAAATGCACATGCCTGCATGAACTTCAGAAAGTCTGAATTACCACATGTACCATACCCTGGTCCTCTACTAAATTACAAGAAAAATATTCTAGATGCCCAGACAAAATGGAAATAGAGTATGTATGGCAAGTTTCCCTCACAGGCAGAGATCAGGTCTTGTTAAATGAAGAAGAGGCAGAAGGTTATTTGGGACCTGGAGTTTTCCTAACTACTCAATAACTACTGGAGCTGCTTATTGAGCTGGAGGTATAGACCCACAGGAGAGAGAAGATCCCTTCATGATTACAAGTTTAGGATTTTAAGATCTAGCTGCTGCTGTGCAAAAGGCAGCATGTATACAAGGAATGTATGAGAGGAATGTAATACATCGATCCCCAATGCTTGCTCTTATAGATCTGTCCAGATTGACCCCTCTCATTCATGGCCTTCCAGATAGTCTAAAAATATATGTATCAAATGTCCAAGATAGTATTCATGTGCATCATGCTATGAATGCTGCCATAGTAGCAGCCCAGACACCTAGAGAGCGAATTCACATACATACCTGGAGTGAATTTGTTCAGGAATTAGTGAGTTATGGACGTTGCATGGGGTGGATTGCACCAACCTCAGGCAAACCATCTGAAATTTCCTGGCAAGTCCTTCAAATTCAGGCTGACACACAGAGGCCAGAATCTAAAACCCAATTTGATCCAGATCGAAATACCTTATGGCAACAAGCTCTAGCCTTAGGAGCATCGCACCACCTCTTGAATGATATGACTACTGCTGCCCTCTGAGTTTTGGTTCAATTATTAGAACAAAACCAGAATGAAATAAACCTAACCTCCAGTCTCACAGCAGGACTTGATTGATTTAAAAGATCCCCCAAGATAAAACTTGCATTCCTGGGAAGGGTAGTGAGCCACCCTACCCGGAATATTTTAGCTTCACAGTGGCTCTTGAACAAATGTCTGACCCAATTATCAGTATCCCAATTGGCCAAATTGGCCCAAAGAAAACTTGTATAGATTTTCTTATTGACACAGGTGCAGTGTCAGTAATTAATAAAGAAACTGCAGAATATTTAAATATGAAATCTTGCCGTCACAAAGTAGCTGTTACAGGAATTGATGGCATCATAAAGAGATGTCCCACTGCAAAAATTACCCTGTAGCTCCCCAGGAAAAAAAAGGATGACCTGACCTGAAGTTCTGGCAGGAGCTGCCAGCAGTTCATATTAGGATTCAACCTATTGTATGGCAGAGTGTGGAAACTCCCAGATAGGTCAGTATGGAGTTTTACTGGGTGAGGTGAACCTAAAAGTATTAATTTGTTAGAAATAGCTATACCTTGACCCCATCAAAAATTACTTATGTTAAACAGTACCTCCTGCTGTCAGCTACACGCTCCAGTATTGATAGGGTTGTTGCAGACCTAGAAAAAAGAGATATTACTACTTGCACATATTCTCCCTACAATTCTCCAGTGTGGCTAGTGAGAAAATCAAATGGACAGTGGCAACTTAAAGTCAATTACAGACTGAATGCTAACACTGCCCCACTGACAGCAGTCATGCCATGTATTGCAGAATTAGTGACTCAGATGCAGGTAACATCTCTTTCCTGGATGGTGATCCTAGATATTAAAGATATGTTTTTCATGATCCCACTTCAGGAACAAGATAGGGATCAGTTTCCATTTACTTGGAAAGGAATAGAGTATAACTTTAACATCTTACCTCAAGGATACAAACATTCTCCCACCATTGTCCAAAATACCTTGGCAAAAATTTTAGCAGACATTTATCATCTGCCAAGTGTTATAGTGTATCAGTATATTGATGACATACTAAGAGGAGGGGAAGTTTCTTGGTGCCCGGGAAGCTGATGGAGCCGGTCATTCTGAGTACTATCATACAACATGTGCAGGGCAACCAGATGCTCAGGCCCAGTCAGCGGGTTTATGAAAGGCAGGTCCTGCTTAACGAACCTGATCTCCTTCTATGACAGGGTGCTTACTGGATGAGGGAGGATGTGGATGTTGTTTACCTTGACTTCAGTAAGGCCTTTGACACCATTTCCCACAGCATTCTCCTGGTGAAACTGGCTGCTTGCAGCTTGGATGGACACACACTTTGCTGGGTAAAAAACTGTCTGGATGGCCGGGCCCAGAGAGTTGTGGTGAACTGAGTTAAATCCAGTTGGCGGCCGGTCACGAGTGGTGTCCCCCAGGGCTCGGTTTTGGCGCCACTCCTGTTTAACATCTTCACTGATGATCTAGACGAGGGGATCGAGTGCACCCTCAGTCCGTTTGCAGATGACCCCAAGTTGGGTGGGAGTGTTGATCTGCTCGAGGGTGGGGAGGCTCTGCAGAGAGACCTGGACAGGCTGGAGCCATGGGCTGAGGCCAACTGCAGGAGTTTCACTAAAGGCAAATGCCGGGGGCTGCCCTTGGGCCACAACAACCCCCAGCAGCGCTACAGGCTTGGGGAGGAGTGGTTGGAGAGCTGCCAGTCAGAGAGGGACCTGGGGGGGTTGATTGACAGCCGGCTGAACAGGAGCCAGCAGTGTGCCCAGGGGGCCAAGAAGGCCAATGGCATCCTGGCTTGTGTCAGCAATAGCGTGGCCAGCAGGGACAGGGAAGGGATCTGACCCCTGGACTCGGCACTGGGGAGGCTGCCCCTCGATTCCTGTGTTCAGTTTTGGGCCCCTCACTCCAAAAAGGACATTGAATGACTCGAGCGTGTCCAGAGAAGGGCAATGAAGCTGGTGCAGGGTCTGGAGCACAGGTCGTACGGGGAGCGGCTGAGGGAACTGGGGGTGTTTAGTCTGGAGAAGAGGAGGCTGAGGGGAGACCTCATCGCCCTCTACAGCTACCTGAAAGGGGATTGTAGAGAGCTGGGGATGAGTCTCTTTAACCAAGTAACAAGTGATAGGACAAGAGGGAATGGCCTCAAATTGCAGCAAGGAAGGTTTAGACTAGATGTTAGGAAGCATTTCTCTCCAGAAAGGGTTGTTAGGCATTGGAATGGGCTGCCCAGGGAGGTGGTGGAGTCCCCATCCCTGGAGGTGTTTAAGACTCGAGCTGACATGATGCTGAGGGATGTGGTGTTATTAAGGATGGTCAGTGTGAGGTTAATGGTTGGACAAGATGTTCTACAAGGTCTTCTCCAACCTAGATGATTCTGTTATTCTGTGAAAGACCAAAAGAAGTTAGGCATGCCATGGAAAACATACAACAAAAATTGACAGCTTTTGGACTGCACATTCCACCATCCAAATGTCAACGACCAGCATGAGAGGTTAACTTCCTAGGAGTCTGGTTGATTAAAGGAGCTGCGTCTGTTCCCTCTGACACACTAGCAAACATAGAACATGGGCTGAATCCAGCTAGTAAAAAGGAATTGCAACAAGTTTTAGGGACTTCAAGTTACTGGTGCAAACACATCCCTGGCTTTTCTATTACTGCCTGTCTTTTGTACAACCTATTCAAAAAGGGCAGATCATGGGAGTGGACTGAACAACATAAGATTGCATTAGATTTATTGGTTAAAGAATTAAGACTTTTCCAGCAATTAGGCCTGGTGCACCAAGTTGATTCAATTAATGTAGAATGGGGATATAGTGAACGTGGCTCCCATTGCAATCTATGGCAACGAGGACCAGAAAGACCAGAGAGACTGTTAGAATTTAGCTCTTGCTCTTTCAGGGATACTGAAACCAGATATTCAAGTCTTGAGAAAGGGTTGTTATTACTGGTATGAGCCCTGAGTCAAGTGGAACAGATAAGGGAACAAAGTGTAATTATCAGGGGACCTTTCTGTCTTCTGGATGTAATCCCGAAAGGCACAGAGACACCCGCTGGCATTGCTCAGAAACCAACAGTCCGTAAATGGTATGCTTGTTTGGAAAGCATTAATGAAATCATGCTTATTACAGAGGATAACATCAAATATCTAAGCTCCAAAAAGATATAGATAGCAATCTGCTATTTCAAACCCCACTAAGCAGACCGTCTCCCATTAAGGAGACACCTCCATTGAAAGAGGGCACCAAACTTACAAGGATATGGTTTACAGATGCGTCATTCTACAGACAAAATAATGAGTTTAATTACAAGGCAATGGCACTGAATGTGGCTACAGAGGACAGGCTAAGTGAAACAGGCAAAGGGAGTACACAAGTAGGGGAACTTAGGGCAGTGCTACTAGAAGCACAGCATGGTGCCAACCATATCTATACTGACTTACACATAGTCTTTAAAGGAACAACAGAGTGGGTAGGCTACTGGGCAGTTAACCATTGGCAAGTGAATAGAGTCCCAGTCTGGCAAACTGACAGCTGGAAACAATTGTTAGAAATAGGAGAACAGCGAATATTACATATTGGATGGGTGAAATGATATGATCAATCAACATCAATAGTGGCTCAATTTAATCAACAAGTTGATAGCCTTACCCGATTGTGACAAGTGGATATCATGAATTATGATCATGAATGGGAACACTTGAGTGGCTACACATAAAATTAGGCCACATTGGACAAGCTGATTTATATTGGGAAGGTATAGTCCAAGTATGGCCTGTTTCTGTAAAATTACTTGAGCAAATAGTAGCTGCCTGTTCACACTGTCACTTACAGCTCAGCAAAGATCATCTGGATAGAGCACCTCCCTTACACATCCAGGATGGGATAACGCTGTGGCACACCTGGCAAATAGACTACATAGGTCGTCTATGACCCTCAGGTGGGAAAAAAGATATCCTGGTAGGAGTAGAAGTTATTTCAGGAATTACCATGGCCACAGCTGTTTCTGCTGCTAATGGGGAAACACAGTCCATAGTCTGAGAGAATGATTTAGTACCCTACCTCTTCCAGAAGGGATTCAAAGTGATAATGGAACCCACTTTTCTGCTGCAACAGTACAAGAATGGGAGAAAGAAGAAGGTATCTGCTGGTTATTTCATACTTCATGTTATCTCCAGGCCAACAGTGTCATTGAGCGAACAAAAGGCCTGGTCAAGTGATTTGCTAAAACCCATGAGACTGGATGGCATTTATGACTCTCCAGTGCCATCTATCAATTAAACAATAGATGGAGTGGAAATGGCTGTCCCAAGATAAAAGTTTTTGTGTTACTGTTACAACTATAGCACCACAAGTGCATAAGAAACCTAGAGAATATCCTATGGGTTTCTATGCAAGACAACCTGTGTTAGTCAAACTACCACAGATTGCAATGGTAGCAATGGTACTAGCCACTCCAAAGAATCTCTATGCTTAGGAAGCAAAGTATCGTTCTGGAAAAATCCATCAAACCAATACCAGATGGATAATGCCCTCTTTCTAACCCATCATGCGCTGGTTAGACAGAAGCCAAGTGATTCTGCTTTTTATTTCTCTTCTGTCCCAGTCAGGGGGAAAGGGAAGCCAAGGCGCATGACACGTGGCGAACTCTGGTTCTTCCTGCCTGACCACGGGGAGGACATGAGGAAGTGGGATGGTCAACAACTTTAAGTTGGAAGCATGTGTACATAAATTGCGAGGAAAGACTCCTGCCAAGAAGAAGACATCCAAGAAGGTTGTTAATGTAGATGGTGTAAAACCACAAGAAAGTAACCAGCGATCTCCCAGATATAGGAAGACTGAGATCACCTCCCTTGACCCTGAAGAAGGAGCCTCCATCCTGGCACGGCAAGAGTCAGGCAGTGAATACTCTGACCAAGAATGGGAATAGAGGGCCCCTGCCTCCAGCCAGGAGGAGGAAAGGGATGATCGGGTGTATTGGACAGTGTGGATTCGATGGCCTGGCACATCAAATCCACGGAAGTACCAGGCTTTAATTGACACCGGGGCACAGTGTACACTAATGCCATCAAGTTATAGAGAGGCAGAATCTATCTGGATCCTAGGAGTGACAGGGGGCTGTCAAGAACTATCAGTATTGGAGGCCGAGGTTAGCTTGACTGGGGACAAATGGGAAAAACATCCCATTGTAACTGGCCCAGAAGCCCCTTGCATCTTGGGCATTGACTATCTCAAGAGGGGATACTTCAAAGACCCAAAAGGATACCGATGGGCTTTTGGTGTGGCCAGTGTGAATACAGAAAAGGTAAAAGAGTTGTCTAATCTGCCTGGCCTCTCAGAAGATCCTTTTATTGTGGGACTGTTGCAAGTTGAAGAACAACAGGTGCCAATTGCTATGAGGACCGTGCACCAACGGCAGTATCGTACAAACCGAGACTCTTTGGCTCCCATCCAAGAATTGATTTGTAAACTGGAGAGTCAAGGTGTCATCAGTAAGACACATTCACCTTTTAATAGCCCAATATGGCTGGTGCGAAAGTCTGACAGAGGGTGGAGGTTAACAGTAGACTATCGTGGCCTGAATGAAGTGACGCCACCACTGAGTGCTGCTGTACCAGGTATGTTAGAACTCCAATATGAACTGGAGTCAAAGGCAGCCAAGTGGTACGCCACAATCGACATTGCCAATGCATTCTTTTCAATTCCTTTGGCAGAAGAGTGGAGGCCACAGTTTGCTTTCATGTGGAGGGGTATCCAGTATACCTGGAATCGACTGCCCCAGGGGTGGAAGCACAGCCCCACTATTTGTCATGGACTAATTCAAACTGCACTGGAAAAGGGTGATGCCCATCTACAATACATTGATGACATCATTGTGTGGGGCAATGAGGCAGAAGAAGTGTTCAAGAAAGGACAAAGAGTAATTGAGATTCTTCTGAGGGCTGGGTTTGCCATAAGGAAAAGCAAGGTCAAGGGACCAGCACAAAAAATTAAGTTCTTGGGAATAAAATGGCAAGATGGACGCCGTCATGTGCCATTGGATGTTGTCAACAAGCTAGCAACTATGTCTCCACCGACCAACAAGAAGGAAACACAAGCTTTCCTAGGACTTGTAGGATTTTGGAGGATGCATATTCCAGGTTACAGTCAGCTTGTGAGCCCTCTCTATCAAGTGACCTGAAAGAAGAACAATTTTCAGTGGGGTCCTGAGCAGCAACAAGCCTTTGAGCATATCAAACAGGAGATATCTCAGGCCGTAGCTCTTGGGCCTGTTCAGACAGGACCAGCTGTGCAAAATATACTTTACACATCAACTGGGGAGCATGGACTCATATGAAGCCTCTGGCAGAAGATACCAGGTGAAACTCAAGGCCGACCTTTAGGATTTTGGAGCCGGGGATATCGAGGATCAGAAGCCCACTACACTCTGACTGAAAAGGAGATACTGGCAGCATATGAGGGGATTCGAGCTGCTTCAGAAGTTGTTGGTACAGAAGCACAGCTCCTCTTGGCACCACGGTTGCCTGTATTACATTGGATGTTCAAAGGAAACATCCCTTCCTCACACCATGCAACCAGTGCTACCTGGTGTAAATGGGTAGCGTTAATCACACAACAGGCTCGACGGGGAAACCCAACCATCCAGGGATCCTGGAACAGATTGTGGACTGGCCAGAAGGTAGAGATTTTGGAGCGTTGCCTGAGGAGGTGGCTCGTGCCCAAGAGGCACCGCCATATAACGAGTTACCAGAAGATGAAAGGCGTTATGCTCTCTTTACTGATGGATCCTGTCGTGTGGTAGGAAGCCATCGGAAGTGGAAAGCTGCTGTGTGGAGTCCCACAAGACAAGTTGTTGAGGCCACTGAAGGAGAAGGAGAGTCAAGTCAGTTTGCAGAAGTAAAAGCGATCCAACTAGCCCTAAAGATTGCTGAGCGGGAGAAGTGGCCAGTACTATATCTCTACACAGACTCCTGGATGGTGGCTAATGTCCTGTGGGGGTGGCTACAGGAGTGGAAGAAGACAATTGGCAGTGCAGAGGTAAATCCATCTGGGCTGCTGCATTGTGGCAGGACATCGCTGCCCGAGTGGAAAACGTGGCTCTAAAGGTACGTCATGTAGATGCTCATGTGCCCAAAAGGCGTGCCACTGAAGAACATCAAAACAATGAGCAAGCAGATAAAGCTGCCAAAATTGAAGTAGCTCGGCTGGACCTGGACTGGGAGTGTAAGGGTGAGCTGTTTGTAGCTCGATGGGCCCATGAAACATCAGGGCATCTTGGCAGAGATGCAACGTACAGATGGGCTCGTGATCGAGGGGTGGACCCGACCATGGAGGCCATCTCACAGGTCACTCACGAATGTGAAACATGTGCTGCAATCAAGCGAGCCACACGAGTAAAGTCTCCCTGGAACAGAGGACGATGGCTGAGTTTTCAATATGGTGAGGCCTGGCAGATTGACTATGTTGGACCACTACCATGAACACGCCAAGGCAAGCGCTACATACTCACCATGGTAGAAGCAACTACGGGTTGGCTTGAAACGTATCCTGTAAATCATGCCACTGCCCGAAATACCATCTTGGGTCTTGAAAGGCAAATTTTATGGTGGCATGGTACTCCTGAAAGAATCAAATCAGACAACGGGACCCATTTTTGAAATAATCTTATAAACTCCTGGGCAAAGGAGCATGGCACCCACATGAGTGGGTGTATCACATCCCTTATTACCCACAAGCATCTGGAAAGATTGAAAGATATAATGGACTACTGAAGACTATGTTGAGAGCATTGGACAATGGGGGATGGAAGCACTGGGATATATATTTAGCAGAAGCCACTTGGCTAATTAATACCATCTGTTAACCGTCCTGGTCCTGCCCAAACAAACCCCCTTCATACTGTGGGAGGAGATAAGGTCCCTGTAGTACACACAGGGAGATGGCTGGGGAAGACAGTGTGGATTGCTCCTCCCTTGGGAAAAGGCAAGCCCACTCGTGGGATTTTATTTGCTCAGGGACCTGGATGTACTTGGTGGGTAATGCGGGAGGATGGGGCTACTCAGTGTGTGCCTCAAGGACATTTAACCTTGGGGGGAAAGTAATCTGTGGATTAATTGTATGTTGCAGGTAGTGATGGAGGAAGTAGGAACGATGGAGAGTGAACCAGATACGTGCAATGACGACCCAAACCTAGCTGGTGCTGGAGTCCAACAGTCAAGCATACTTCTGTCCTGAACATCTATCTTGACAGATGGAAGCCAAGTCACTGAACATCTGAAGGAGTGAAGAAAGCTTATGGAATGGATAAATGAATATTATGTGGGACCTGAGCATACCGTAAATGGTATGGAATAAGGGGTGGAGACTGTACTGGGTCTGGCTGAACTGGAACTGGTTTTCCCCTATAGCAGCCCTCATGGTGCTGTGGTTTATGCTGGGAGCTGGCAGGGTGTTGATAGCACCCTGGTGTTGTGGCTACTGCTGGGCAGTGCTTACACAGCACCAAGGCTCTTTCTGACATTTCCCCCAATGGGATGGGGTGGGCAAGATCTTGGGAGGGGACACAACAGGACAGCTGACCCAAACCGACCAAAGGGATATTCCATACCATATGTAAAGCTGGGAGAAAGGAGGAAGGGGGTGGGGTCACCCTTGGTCCTCCGAAGAACCACTACGTGTGTTGGAGCCCTGATCCTGAGAAGGTCCGACATCGCCTGCTCATGGGAAGTAGAGAATAATTCTGTTTGTTTTTGCTTCCGCGTGCAGACTTTGTTTCACTTTGCTTATATTAAAACTGCTTTTGTTTCACCCAGAAGGGTTAGTTTATAGTTTATCTTCTTTCCCCTCTTTACGCTGTTGAGAAAACAAGGAGAAAGGGGGGTGGGTGGTGGGGGTGGTAAATGATAGAACGACTTGGTGGATACCTGTCATTTAGCCAGAGTCAAACCATCACAGTTAGCAGTATCCCAGATGTTGGACAACTTCACCTGGAGTGAAGGACTCCCCTATACCGATCTCGAGTATTCACAAGGATTATTAATTTTTGTTTGGTTTGTTTCTGTTTTTCATTTTTATATGTGCTTGTAAACCAAATGTTTCTGGGAATGTAGCTTTTCACTGTGAACAAGGATGCAAATTTCATGTTCACATGTTTCGTTAGATAATGCTTGTAGTTAGGATTTGCAAACATGACATTTATAACCTGTATTGGAAAGATATGTTTTGGTTTAACATGTTTTTATGTATTGTGGAAATGGATGACACGCTACTGGAATCAAGCAAGTACTTGGAATAAGAATAGGTGAACTTAACCTACCATCCAGGGTTTAGAAGATAACCTAGTCTTAAACTTGTTAAAGGGATTTGCAATTGCCCTCAATGAATCTAGTATTACTGCTTGCTTGCCCCTACCCAAATCTGTGGAAGACCCCCTTCCCATAGGTATTATTCCCACAGATATAGAAGGAAGTCTGCTAAGACTGTGAAATACAAGTGGTATCACCCACATAATAAATGCTTGTTCCTCGGAGAGAAAGTAAGTTGCTGTGTGACTTGATCAACCATTCAATTTTTCTACCATTGACGAAAAAAGTTGTACGTATTATGCAAATAAAAAAATAACTCTCCCCTGTAATTGGACCATATGGGGTACCACAGATTTGTGACCTTGGGGACAAGCAACAACATATTACAATATAATCAACCTATAAAAACCTCTTGGTGCATACAGTGGAGTAAAGGGTTTGATAAGGGCCTCCAAAGTTATATACCATTTGATCAGAAATTCTCTTTTGTCTCAGTATCAAATGAATTAGCACTGTGGTCTTGCCAACATGTAATAAATTGTTTTAATTGGAAACAATGATTGGGTTGTATACAATTGGCCAGTTTACATAACCCTAAAAATGGGCTGTCTGTGCTGAAATCTTAGCATAGCTTACAAAGAGGTCTGCAGATTTTGCACTTCGTAGTGATTGCCACATTGCCTCTGGTGATGCTTCAGCCGGTTTGTTCTGGGCCTGTAACGAAGGCAGTATGTACACCTCTTTATGGGCTGGGTTGCCTAAACTCCAATGCACCTTAGGAATCCCAACTTTGTGTCCTACATGGAAAAGGACTCCTGTCCAACCCCACTGTGTGGCTCACACGAGCAGGCAAGAATAACACTAGATGGAGATGTAGAGGTGTGAGAGTCTGAAATGTCATATGACTGTCTCAAAGCTTGCTTGTGTCTGTGCAGACCTCCAAGAGAAGCTGCTGCAGCCTGTAAATTGGTCTGGGGAGTGTCTCCCAGAGAAGCGGGAGTGTGTTGAAGGATGCACCCCCCCACTTCTTTGTGGTTGCATTGTCCGGACTCTTTAGACAAGCCTCAAAGGGGCAGAGGTGTGCTGAGCTGGCCCCATCCTGGAGCCGTTTGTGGCTCCATTCTGTAGGCCAGACCCCATGCATGCATTGCTAAAGAACTGACAAGAGGCAAACGTTCCTGTCCTGAAGCCAGATGCAACAAAATCTGAGGGACCAGAGAAAAGACAACTAAAGGTTAGCAGATATGCTAATACGGTGGATACAGTGAACTTAAAAAGGCAGCAGAAAATTTTGCTCAGTGTGCATCCACCATTGAAGCCAGATCGTGTGCACCCACCACCGAAGAACTGAAGACTGAGGACCAACGGGACGCTGCTGGATCCGTGGTGGTGACTATTCTTGCAGCCCTTTCCCACATCCTTGCTTTATTTCTGTCTTTTCCTTCCATTCTGTCCTATTGCTACCCCTCTTCCCTTTATAATAATAAAAACCTGGTTTGGGTATAGGGCATTTGACCTCATTTGTGTCTTAATCTCACTCTTGGCATCATATCGAAACCTCTCCAACATTGGATTGGGACAAGAGGAATGGCCAGAACCAGGAGCATCCACTCGCCTGGGGACTGGAAGGATTTTTGGCATTTGTTTTTGCCACTACACAAACATGAATATGGTTAAGAAAATTAGCTTATCAAGTAGAGAAATTAGATAATGCTACCAATACTAGTCTGCACCTGCTCAACAGTCAATTACAAGCTACCTCACAATTAGCTCTGCAGAACCACATGGCACTAGACTTAATGCTGATACACCAAAATGGACTTTGTGGCTATTTAAACCTCTCCAGTACTGACTGCTGTGTTTACATCCTTAATGTTATGCAGGACTTCAACATCCAGCTAGACAGTATAAAGCAAGTAGTAAAAGACACCCATGAGCTACGCGAGCCAACGAATAACAGCTGGTTTTCAAAAAGTGTTTAGTTGATTTGGACTTGGTATTACTAGTTGGATCCAAAATTTGATGCAATATGTGTAAATGTTCATTGTGTTTATACTTGTCATAGGTATAGCAGAAAGTTGTATAAAATAAACTATAAAGAATACTGTTAGCATAAAAATGATTCAATGAACTAACTATAACGCTTTAGAGTAGGAGAACCCAGTCAATGTCCCTGGTCCTGACCATGGTCTTCAGGACCACATTCAAGTGTGTGGGTGTGACTGTAGCCAGGGGGTGGAAGTGTTGAAGTGTGGGAAAAGCAAAACAATGAAAAATCTGCAAAATGCAAATTTCCTTAACACATGATGCCCAGAACAAACACAGGATGGGATGGAGATCCAGTGATTTGTGTTGCCATGTCACCAAGGACGAATGTGAAGCCAGATGGAGACTGCGTGGTCCTATTCTTCTACTTATCCCAAGGAACATTTGACATGACTGTGCAGATTTATCTCCTGCTATTCCCCCTCTCTCAAGGACTGTTTTGCAGTAGTCTGCAGACTTTATCTCTCACTCTTCCTCTTTTCCCACAAAAAACAGTGCACGCCTCGCACCAAGGAAAGTGTTGTGTCATTCCTCAAGAAACAATGTCTTGACCACAGTCCCACCCACTCACACATACATACTCAAAAGAAATACTACTCCGAGTTTGTATCTGACTTGGAGAGACAATAATCTGATACCACATCAGAGAGACAGATGGACAGGTTTGTGCTTCTTTGCCCCCTCCCAGAAGGGATGCCTTTTGGTAAGATTTGGGCCCTCAGCTACACTGAGTGATTACCCAGGAATTAAGTGTGCGTGATTGAAATTTATTTCTTTCATACAGTGCTATAGAGCCAACCTGAAGTTTGTGCATTTATTGTAGGCAATAGTAAGGAATCTGTAGATGTTGCATAAGAATAAACTACTATTCATGAAGCTGACTGCTTCTCTTGAAAGCAATCTCTTGAAGGCAGTCGGACCTACAACATTTGGTCTATTTGTGCATCTGATGTCAGGCCTGTAGTTACAGACATAATTAGCATACCTATTAAGAGATAAATCCAGTGGTCCCTAGCCAGACTAATCTCTGAGGACTGTCTAGAACGCAGGGGGATTCATCTCTGACCAAATTATCTCATTATCTTAAATGCAACCACATCCCTTTTAATAGTATTGCTGTTTAACAATAGAGGAGAAACCCTCTACCAGCTTCCTCAGAAGCCTTCATTTACAACGATAGCCCAGAAGATGGACAGTGGGACAGAGAACAGATCGGGTAACATTTTACTCCAACAAAAGTTGCATAAACATCAAATCAGTGTATGAGGATGAAGTCACTTTTTAAGACAGTAAAGAGAACCTGGAGACTGATCCTAATTTATTTCAGAAAACCAAACTGCAGGTGTTGTCATGGGGTGAATTCTCAAGCACTTGCCTGATATATCACTTTACCTAGTGAGGACTTGACTCCCAGAGGTCATCCTCACCATTCTCATTTAGCATTACTAGTTGCACTACTCTCAGTTCCCCAGGCTCTGGCCCTGCACTCAGAGCTGAGCTTGCATGTTCTGGCACATAACCAGTTGCTACACTGTTCTCTCTCATCTGCAGAGCATCAGGGGAAAGTTTCTTCCTCAGATATATGCATAGTTGCCCTGAAGAAATCTCTTGTCAGAGCTATATTCTGATAAAGCCTAGATTTTAAAATTAATGGCATGCAGAGCAGTTGGTATTAGGTAATTTCCCTGTGTACAGGGAAAATTACCTAATTACCTAAGTACAGACATAGCCAAAACTTTACATTTTGACAACATATGACAACATATGACAACATATTAATATAAATCCTATATTTTTCTTGTATAAAAAATATTTCAGTCTGAGCTTAGTGCTAAAAAAAAAAAAAGGAGAGAAGGGGGAAGCAAAAATACCTTCATTTACCTCATACCTTTTTTAGTTTCTAACATTTTCAGAACTCTCATTTCTTATGTTGGCACAGTGGGTGGGAGGGGAAAGAGAGAAAGAGAGGCTAACAGCAATTTACAGAACAGACAAAATGGTCCCCAGTACAACCTATAAATTAGTTATCCTTTAGATTTTATGTTCTGCAGTTCTTATGTAAGACATACATATTGTGAATGACAAAACAAGACACATGCCTTTCAGTGCAATCTGTTCAGGAGAACAGACACTGGCCTCTTCAGGGATCTGCTTGGCAGAGTAGCATGGGCTAAATCCCTGAAGGGAAAGGGGGTTCAGATAAGCTGGTTAATATTTAAGGATCCCCTCCTCCAAGATCAGGAGTGATACATCCTGACAAAGAGGAAGTCAGGTAAGAATGCCAGGAGGCCTGTGTGGATGAACAAGGAGCTCCTGTGACAAACTCAAACACAACAAGGTGGAAACAAGGACAGGTAACGTGGGAGGGATACAGAGAGACTGTCCAAGAACCCAGGGATCAGGTTAGGAAAACTAAAGCCCTGATAGAATCAAATCTGGCCAGGGACATCAAGGGCAATGAGCAAAGCTTCTATAGGTACGCCGGCGATAATAGGAGGATTAGGAAAAATGTGGGCCCTCTCCAGAAGGAAACGGGAGACTTGGTTACCCAGGATATGGAAAAGGCTGAGGTACTCATTGACTTTGCCTCAGTCTTCATCGACAAGGACTCTAGCCATGCTGCCCAAGATGCAGAAGATAAAGGCAGGGACTGGGAGAATGAAGAACTGCCCACTGTAGGAGAAGATCTGGTTGAAGACCATCCAAGGAACTTGAAGGTGTACAAGTCTGTGGGACCTGATG
The DNA here is from genome assembly GCF_003259725.1 of Athene cunicularia. Classification (NCBI taxonomy): domain Eukaryota; kingdom Metazoa; phylum Chordata; class Aves; order Strigiformes; family Strigidae; genus Athene; species Athene cunicularia. Next base: position 14,178,479 of record NW_020799142.1, on the reverse strand, counting down.
AGATCCATCCACGGGTCCTTATGGAACTCATGGATGAAGTGGATAAGTCACTCTCTGCGGGAGAGCTGAGCACGTACACGACTAATGTGATCAAGCAATGCCCGTTTATTACAACTAAGAAAGCCCTTTTATAATGTTGTCCTGCACACGAGTAACATGCAGTACAAGTCCTCAAGATTGGACAGTTAACTTAGCCCGCACTTTAAACCTTCTTATGATTGGACAAAAAGTGCCCCATCAGCCGTGCCATGCTTCCTGCCTTGTGGAACTTCCTCTTCCACCCCAACCCCTTTTGGGGGTTGTTTGTCTCATCGAGTTTCTCCCTCCTCATTCAGGGTTACGTCCTTATCTCATTCTTGCTCAGGCTGAGGCTCTTATCAGTCTTGTTCTCACGCAGGATTGCTCACATGTCCATTCTCTCGCAGAAAACCCTCTTGAATCTCAACAACTATCCATCATATTTGAGAAGTCCTGGCAGTCCAGTGAAGTTCCCTCTGACTGGAAAAGGGGAAACACAACCCCCATTTTTAAAAAGGGAAAAAAGAAAGACCTGAGGAAGTACAGACCAGTCAGTCTCAGCTCTGTGCTTGGCAAGATCATGGAGCAGATCCTCCTGGAAACTATGCTAAATCACATGAAAAAAAAAAAAAAAAAAAAGAGGGGATTAGTGAGAGCCAACATGATTTTATTTAGGGCAAAGGCTCAAGTAGGTCCAGATGCGGGCCACAAAGATGATCATGGGACTGGAGGACCTCCCCTATAAGGACAGGCTGAGAAAGTTGGGGTAATTTAGCCTAGAGAAGAGAAGGCTCTGGGAAAACATTGTAGCAGCCTTTCCAGATCTTAAGGGGAGCCTACAGGAAAGCTGTAGAGGAACTTTTTACAAAGGCATGTAGTGATACGATGAGGGGTAACAGTTTTAAACTGCAAGAGGAAGGAAGAAATTTTTCACTGTGAGGATGGTGAGGCACTGGAACAGGTTACCAGAAAACTGTGGGTGCCCCCTTCTTGGAAGTGTTCAAGTTCAGGTTGGACAGGGCTTTGAACAACCTTATGTAGTGGGTGTCCCTGCCCATGGCAGTGGGGTTGGAACAAGATGACCTTGATGCACCTTCCAACCCAAACCATTCTATGATTCTGTTGTGACTTGGGGTACTTAATTAATCTTAAAACATAATAAATTTTTAATTAAATGCAGTAATCTTATAATAATTTTACATAATAAACTGCAGTATTTGGTTGGCATTTCAAACACATAGTAAGTGTACTGTGTCCTGATAATCAAGTTCTTAATTCAGTAATTATTTTGCTGTTCAGATTATTGAGGAGCAATGAGTAAACCCACAAAATAATTTTGTTTAGTGTAGATTTTTATTTTCCAAGTGATGTTCCAAAGACCTTTCATAATTATATAACCCAGTTAAAACTGTCAGTGTAGTTTTACATGAATGTCTGTAACTTGTGTCAGCAGATAGGAAGGAATAATTTATGAGGAAATGACAAATTATAGAAGCAGAGGAGGTTTCAGAAAACTTTGAGACATGTAGGCTTGTTTTTAATATATTTTAGGATCACTAAAATAGATGAGAATAAGGAACCTAATTTCAATCATGGTTATATTTCAGTCTTTTTCCATGTGCCTTCATAGTCCAGTACTAAAGAGTCTATCAGAGGGACCCCTCCTGACTATGATGTCTAAAGACTATGAAAGTACTGTATGTTTCCCAGTGTTCCTTGTAAATAGTACACTAGTTCATACCATCCATTAATTTGTGGAAAGTACCGGAAAAGGAACAGAGGAGTCTGGACTGCTTGTATTTCAGGTACTCCTCCAGCTCCTAAACAAAACTTTGACATAGGCATGGCTTGCATTAACAGAAAACTGCATGTAATGGCTCAGACCATTGAAACTTGGTATGTTAATATGGTTACCACACATTTAGGTTTCCAAGACTGCAAAAGAAAAATAAATCACTGAGAACAACATAGCTAGAGGTAAGTATTAATGGGCAAGGAAAAAAAAAAAAAAAGATAAAAAGTTCGACAAATAGGGTTGATAGGCAGACTAGGAAAAGACGGTAGGCAAAAAGACAATGAGAGAAGTTTGCATATTATTTCAGTGACAGCTACTGAATCAGTATGACCCAACTCAAACATGTTTGGTATCCTTAGGAACATATGAAAAATAAGTGAAGGACAGCACTTTTGTTACAAGTAACATGGAACTTCATCTGAACTATAAACCAGCCTAAAAATACTGGCATTAAGGAAAAAGCACAGATTAAATATGAAGAAAGAACGTGAGAGGAAGAAGAGGGAATTATTGGCAACCTGAGGCATTAGGCAAATGTAAAATATTTGCAGATCTGTTAAAAAAAAAAAAGTATTGAAAAGTATTTGGAAACACTGTTGCTAGTCTGGAAATGAGTACAGGAAACAGAACCCATTCCAGAAGAAGAAGGAAGTATCTGGGGGTTGTAGGCAGCCCCAGAAACCTGATTAGCATCACATGTCACTAACTCCATGGGAATCCTTTAGTACAAATTATTTTTGAAACTACAGTGGCACCAGCAAGATGGTTTTGTCCCACCCATTTTTGCATTTACCAGCTGGTTTGGTTTGGTTTGGTTTTTTATGCTATACATTCTGTCAAGCCAAGGGATAAATCCCAAGTAGGACTGATCCCTCGTGCCAAATGCTCTGCAATTTATAACCAGGAATCTCCTCTCTGCTACTAAAGAGGTTTAAAAAGCAAATAATTTTCTTTGGTAACTGTTTCTTAAAGAAGAATCAGTGATGAAATAGGAACTAAATTTACATGCTTATTAGTATGCTTAAATGTCTCGTGTCATCATTGCCTTCTGACCACAGCAGGAAGATCAACAGATTACTTGAAATGACCAGACACGTTGGTCTTGTCATCTGTGCATCAAAAGCAAGGTTTATGAAAGTTCATAGGGTCTCAGATGTCTTCATGACTCCAAGAGTAACCTTGAGACTTGTTGACAAATTTGGTTGCATAAATCCAGGGCATATACTAGGTTGAGATGAAGATTGGTTGTAAATCTGTAGAGTAGATAGCATAACTTATTTCTCACCACCCTGCCTTCCTATGTACACCCTACCTGACATTAGCCTTCTGTTTTGTGTTTTTATTTGTAAACTTCAAAGATTTTGGGCTGAGCCATGTTCAGACAGGAATACTTACAGTATTTGAAGAAATACTAATAAATGATAATAAAAAGCCTGCACACATACTTTTAGCAGACAAAAGATTCATCTTCTCAGTTAATAAATACAAATCCGGTCTATATAAAGATCTTCTTTATTCGGGAAATGAAAATTACCATAGTAATTTTATGACCTTTGACATTCTTGAAAACGTTCTTCCAAAGAAAAAAGTCCTGCCTGTCTCTGATAAAACACTCTTTAACTCCTTCCAGCTATGGCAGAACTGAACCCTGTGTACCTGAAAGATTTTGCAGATTTCACCTAATGTTATGCTGTTATTTCTAGATGTGCCAAATAGAGTCATGTTTCTTTAAGTGATGGAGCTTTACAGTACAGTATCAACTAGGTTACGCCCCTTATCTCAGTAACGATGTAACATATCAAGGACTAAGAAAGCACAGAATCTGCTCTTGTGTTGCCTTAAGAGAACTCTTTCAACCCACCTCTAACAAAAGCTTTTCAAATTGTGAAACCACAAACTGCATCAACAAGTTCTAAATACTTGATAAGTTTATCAGTGAGCATAAGCATACTTAAATTTATATACTTACAGAATTCTGTAATAGTAGATTACAACTGTCAGACATCTGTATGGTAATTAAAACATCCCTTTCGTAATTAACATTAGTTTATTGGAGGCACATTAACTAATAGAGGAATGAACTGTGAAAATTAAGCAATTTCTTATTCTGAAATTGCAGTGTTTGACTTGTTTTACAAATCCTAATGGGGGTTTATGTTTTAATTTCAGTTTTAACAGTACACAATTAAAAATATTTTCATATAGTACATGAGGTACCTTTCATACAGCACTATATTCTTTATGTGTTATCAGTCTCAGAGGTATAAAATGACAAGACTGGGGATTTTATCTTAAGTCAGTAGTCCATTTCTACATCCTATTGATTTATGGAGCTTTGCTTACTGCTCCTTCAGGTTTGTTATTAAAGACAATAATAAATATCAGAATAAAATTGACTGTGACTAGCAGCAAGTGATAGGCCTTTCAAATATTGAGAAATTAAAATGGAATCCACTTTTAGGTTTTATCCTTATAGTTTTTTCTTTAGTAGAGTAAATAAATAATTTGGTAGTCGTTATTTCTGGCATGGTACATGCTAGGTCATTGGACTGAAGATGCAGAATAAAACTTATTTACACTCCACATCCAAAAAGCAAGGTTGATTTTATTGGACTGTTCACATTTCCTTTTCATCTCACCATGTATTTCTTCAACAAGACGTGTATAGTAATCATTTATGTACACCCAAAGTATTGCATAGGCAATATATAATCCTTTGCTTTTCCAGGTGATGTGGTGGTGCAATTCTTACCTCTCCCCGCCCCTCCTTATTGGGCTGCTTGGTGCTAGGTGTGATCCCACCCACCTTCCCCGAGCTACACACCAATCTGTGGAGATAAGGACTGCTAAAGTTAAGGCGCCCCCTTAAGGAGCCTGACTCCTGGCTCCTGCCCTCCCGATTGCTCAGAACGATTGTAACGGTCCATCATCTCCTAATGGCCTGGCACACCTGTGCCTGGGATGAGGTCAAATGGCAACAATAACAGATTTGCACATTCATCAGGTTCTTGTGCAACTGCTGGAGAACACCAGTATACTTCATTGCTGGAGCTGAGCGTGAGCAAGACTTATCTGACAATTATCTTGGACCCTATAAATTGCTACCACAAGCGAGATGCTTTGAGCTCTCCTGGACTGTGGTGGGCCTGTGACCAGCATCTCCCCTGAGCAGAGACACCTCTCAGGTACCAAAACCCTTAAGGTGTTGTCTGCTGCCAGGGCTGATGGAAGGCCAGGGCGAAATCAACCTGCTTGAGTCTCAGTTATCACCTGTTGAGGAATGCCAAGGCATTGTGAGTATTTACCCTAAACTTGAGAGGATGGATATTTTACTTTGAACCCTCTTGTCTTTCATCCACTCTTTCTCTGCTTACTGGTGTGTGTGAGTACGTACTTCATTCTACTGGATCCAAATACTTTTTGTGTTTGTGTATGAACATGTATGTATGTATAAATTAAGACACCATAAAATAAGTTACTGTGAATCTTGTCATCTTAGAATCATAAATAAGCCACTTTTTACAACATTTTATGAAATATTTTGTAATAAGTGCTGTTAGTTGTTCATAAATCTAGATTTCCTGTTAAATCATTACCATGTTAATACTTTCATCCCATGACAGGTGAAGGTAGCCAGTGCCCTTTAAATTCAAAGTCAAAAGATTTCCTAAATCGGCCATGGAAAATTTTTGCCTTAGCTAACTTTATGATCTCACAAATTTAAAGGAAACTTTATGTATGACTTTAGCTGGGGATGAAGTTAAGCCATTATTCTTTTGGGCACAGTTAGGCTTTCTTGGACTCTTCCCTTAGGATGCACATAAAGTTCTTCTGCAGGATAAATTTCTCCTCTGATCATCTGTTTTCCATTTGCACTCACTGCATGGTAAACTTATGAAGTGTTTTGAATGACTTTCACTGAGAGAGCAGTAGAAAGACAAGACACTAGCATGGAGATAGACATTTTAAATTCTTCTGAAGATCTGGTTTATTGTCCATATGTGCGATCACTTATTTAAAGCAGAAATAAAGCACTCTCATTCAGTACCAGCTCCAGGAGATGACGTCTCAGGGGTTGCCAAAATACCTTCAGTGGTTTTGGTGTGGAGGGAAATAACATGAATACGTTACTGTGTTTTGTGTCCTCAGTGTGGGAAATGGCTTTAGACCTGCTTCTTCTGTCACTCTCACTGTAGGTGTCAGAGCTGATAGCTCTTGTTCCTGTTCCCCTCCTTGTATGTACCTACAGGTCTGAAATGTCAGGAGTGATGTCTGCAGTGAGCAAAATCCCACTCACCTTCCTGCAGATTAAATCATGAACACTATTAGTGCTATTTGAGCTGTTGCTAGAATATATACTCCTTTTTAGAAACTGAGTCAAAACAGACTGTGTTTTTATACTTTTAAATTAGTATACAATCTTAAGTTTTACTAACGTCTTTTAGCTGTACTCCTACTAGCCAGATTTCTCTGTTTATTTTCTGTCCTTTAGTAACCTTAGACTTTATGTTGACATACTGAAACACTGTTTTGTGGCACTAATTATAAAACAGTATGATCAATCAGAGAGGCTCTTTTCAGAGCATTTTGAATAATCCCAAAGCTTGGGAATGGAGAATAATTAAAACCTTTCAGCTGAAAAGCTTTTGAATGTTGAGTTTTCAGTATCTGTGCAATAATAGAACATTTTTAAAAATGTAGATTATTTCGGAGGTGAAGGTCTGCATCTTCAAAAGAGACATCAGTAGAATTAGTTGCTGAACTCCTTTGAAGTTGCTTTCAAATTTCCAGCTTATTTTTGTTTACTCCTGTGGAGTCAGTCATCTGAGTACAAGAGGAATATAAAATAAGGAGTATTCACCCTTTCCAAAATGTGTATTCATGACCTTAGAAAATCTGGAAGGAGTTCAGAGGGTTTTACCATCCCTTTCATCCTAGGGTGCTCCTTTTTCTCTGTGGAGGTTATAATGGGTCACAGCTTAATGTCTGTTTCCTGCTCCAATATCATAAAAAGAGTTCCGTAGTGTTAAGGTGTTGGTAAGCAAGACAATCCAAAGGCATGGAGGACAATCATGTAAAATAATGGGGTCCTTACGCCTTTATTTTTTTTATGATATGTTCTTGCTAGAACTGAGGCAAAGAGAGGCACAGTCTGAGAATGCAGACTAGTGTTTGATGAAAAAATCCAGCCAAGGAAAAGTGTTCAGGAGCTTTCCGGATTTAGACAATGTAGTAGGCAGCTGAAAGACTATAAAATATATACACCAGAAGCTGTCCCTCATTCTTGAAGGAGATTCTTCTACTACAAAAATTCATCTTTGCATTAAGGTGCCATGAAAATTTCAGGCACTATCCCTTAGATCTTTTATACTTTAAAATCTCAACTGTTTCTTTGCTATTTTAGAGTATCAAGCTGAGCGTTTTATTAGCATATTCAATGCCTTGAAGTATGAAGGTTGTCCCCAATAGAGATTTTTCTGAAAAGCAAAAGAATTTCCAGAAGCCTCTGAGATGCATGGAAGAATGTTGTGCACAGTATGTAGCTGTGGATCAAGGCAGTAAACTGGCAACATTCATTTATTTTTTGACAGACATTTTAACACAAAGCAAAAAAGGCTCCTGGCATCCAACCAGCAGTGGCTTACATCTGTGACTCCTGGTACAATGGAAGTTAGATTGTAGCTACAATCATCAGAAAAACATGGTGTCATTATTCATTACAAAAGGACAGCTTTTTGTTCAGCTACCTCTTAGACTAACTGGACAGTCTGAATAGATATTTTATTGGATTCTGAAGCAGCATCAAAAGCTAAGATTTTACAGTACTAATATGGTAGCAAGTATTTTCACCATGTGGATACTTGCCTATACATGAAACTAGATTTTTTAGAAAAGAAAAAAATGTTAATTGAGGTACTTGAGCAAAAGCCAACAAATTGCATTTTATTTCTTAATGGAAACAGTCAACCAGAGTTTAATGGGTTTGAGCAGTAGAATAGGTCTGTTAACTAAAGACAGGAGGTAAGAGATCTCACCCTGCTTAGAGAATTTGTCTGCTCTTAGCCATTGTAATGGCCCCAAAAAACCTTCGGTGGCAGGAAAAAGCTATTAATTAGAAAGGTATGGAAGCTCACTGAGGAATTGACTCTGTTTAAGTCTTCTCCTCTTAAAACAGACAAAAATTAGAGACATCTTTATATGCCACATTAAGGAAATCTAGCATATAGTTCATTAAAACCAGTACTCTCTGATGATACTGAAAATGTGAGAATGCAGGGATACTGAATGACTACTATGCTAAAATCTCTCTGCACCAAACCAGCATGTCATGTTTTGAGTACCTATATCTCATTCTTACTTATCCAGGCACTAACTCTCTAGTTTCTCTTAGCTACCACTTTCTCTCCTCACCACAAAATTTGATCTTCCTGTGATGTTATGAACTTTCTGTTCCACCTGTGAACTGATATAGACTTGGCAATTTAGTGGCAACATGTTCTGGATACATTCCTAACACCCGGGAAGCCTTTCACTCCTCATATACTCAGATAGCTAAGATCAGGGCACTGAATAACTACATTATTCATAAATATGATAGGCTGTTCTGGTTTTTACTGCTGTTCTCATTAAAAAGTATCTCTCAAACATCCATCACCAAAGAAATAATTCTACTTAACTTTTTTTTTCCCCTGAATAAAATACTGAGTTTTTGGTGGTTGGTTGGTTGGTTGTTTTTTGGGTTTTTATTATTATTATTATTATTATTATTATTATTATTATTATTATTATTATTTTCCATTATACCTCTGATTATAGTTTTGTTCTGTACAGAATATCCTAAATAATGAAATTTAAATCCAATTTTTCCTAATTTGTTAAGTGTGTCAGCTTAGGACATCATACATTGGAAAACATGTTTTGGATCATTGGCTTCTGCGTTTCACACCCACATCTGAAAATTTTGAGAAGAAACAAGAAATACACAGTGGTGTATCATTTACGACAATCTACTTTAAAATAATCTCACGAGTATAACTCCCTGCTTTTGTTGTAAATGAACAGATTGCAACAACTGACTGCATTTCTTCCAAAACAGAAGTTTTCATTCCCCTTTGTTACAACTGAGAGGAAAAGGCAATGTTGCTGAAGAATTCATCAGTGACCTGATCACTCACTGCCAGGTGTGCTATGAATGTATGCAATACAGTCACTAACACAGATTGCCAGCATGTTCTTCAGTGGTTTGCTTTTGTGGTATCCTCTTTGATGTTAAAAAGGCTGGTTATGGAAAAAAAATCTTCCTTCTCTGACAAATAATTAACACCACACACACACCCCTATCCCATTCAGTTGCTTGTGTGAAATTTTTGATGATAATCCCTTTAGCAGTAGAGAAAAGCATGATAAAAGGTTACTGAGACTTTTTTCCACATTTTTTTTCCAGAAAAAAATATTGTTATTCACAATTGGAAATGAAAAATTATTTCAAACCATTAAAAGGCACAATGAAGTTATTAAGAAACCACATTTTGTCTGAGTCTTTCCTTGGGCTACTAACAAGTAAAAGCTACTGTATAGAGAGAATATGTGGAACTGCTCCATGTGGCCATGGAGCAGAAACAGAATGTGTTTGCTACTGAGAGGGCAATGCAGAAAAGTACGGAGAGTACTGAGGGCTTGGATTGGCCAAAATCCTGTAAATCTTGGAAGGTTTGTATCCAGCAAGTTGATCCAGTGGTCTGATTAGTTTATCTTGCATTTTGGTTGTTAATGTTCTGATTCAATTCACTACCTTGTAATTCTCTAACTCTAATGTGAAAATAATGGAAAGAGTGATTTAAATTTAGTGATTCTGTGTGTTGAATCCACTAAATCACGGAATCAGCTAGGTTGGAAAGAACCTTGAAGATCATCTAGTCCAACGTTGACCTACACAATTAACAGTGAGGGAACTAGAAAAAGGCAGCTGAATGAGTAGATTGAAAGAGTGAAAAGTTAAATCCTATTGATGTGTTAAGTAACATGACAGAAAGATTGCTTTCATCTCCAAGTGCAGAAAAGCACTTTCTTTTGAAGCTATCATATGTCATCAGAAAGATTCACCTGCTACAGTAGGATATTAAGGACTTTTGATGTTCTTTTTGAACAGGTGCTATCCTCATCCTTGAAATGTAGCTACTGTGGGTGTTTAATAACTCTTTAGTTTCTCTTCATCACCACCTTTGTTGGAGCAGTCTTTATTCATAAAAATTTCCAGAGAAAAAACATGGAGTAAGGACTCAACAACAACAACAATGTAATGATTTAAACATGATAAGAAAGTTGTTACTACTTCTACCACCATCACTTTCAATGTCCCAAAAGAGAGCACTAAGAAGAAATGACCAAAGTATTTTCTCCCTAAACACACTCAACAGCTGCAACTCTGGTGAACCATTAGCTGTTGCAAATAGAAAATTAAATATGAGATCAATACTTTCACTTCCCAAATCCTAGGACTAACATAACAACTACAGGTTTACTTCGGGGAGATATACATATTCAGATCTCTTTACACTGTGTTGAAGTGAAAAAGCCCTTAGGTATATTTCCTGTGAGACCAGGCAATGCTGTAGATGGAAATGCTGAAAGAGTGACAGGTTCATGTAAAAGCTATTACTCTATCATCCTGCAGATACCTCTTTTTGACTGTCTTTGCTGTCTACAGAGAAAGGTTTAAAAGGAAAATTCCCGCCATCCTCTTTTCCTCATGCATAGTGTGTCTCACCCTAACTAAAAGCCTTGATTTTTCAGACACTTCAGTGGGTACCTTAGTGGGGAAGTTTATGGAGTTAAGTGTGTACCTCACAGAGCACGAATCTTATCATTGCGTATAGCAGTTTGGACATTTTGATTCTTCTCCCTGTTGGACTGATCTTTAACTCTTGGGAACAATCAACTGTTTGTCCAGGCTCACTCTACAGAGGGAATAATGCTCCTGGCCAACAAACAAGGTACAGAAAGAAGAAGCAAGGGTCTTGGAGGCAAACTGAGTATCTGTCCTTGTTCAGAGTACTTCTGTTTCACTGCAGGATTATCGAAGGAAATAAAGGTTACTGCAAGATCATGAGTGAGGTAAAGACCACTAAAATGGATGACTTCAAAAAAGTTTATTCTGTTTATATTCATATCTTCTCTGATACTCACCAAGTTTCCAACATTCCTGCTTTTTTTTTTTTTTTTTTCTTACCAGATCTCTTGCTTTTCTGTCTCCATCTTCTAAACTAAAACACACCATGTCAATGATCTGATCTTTTTCATATGCCAAAATCAGGACAACAGAGCAGTGTTAGACACTTTTAATGTGTTGCACTTTCAGTGTCTGCTTTGCAAGACAGGCAACCCTATCTTGGCCATTCCTGCTAATGGCAGTTTCAGAGAGGCATACACAGAAGTTTTTTGGGGTAAAGTGCTCTCATCCCTGAAGAAGCTGTTCCTCAGAAACAATAAAATCTACATTGTGCAAATGGAATCTGCTGAATTGCCTGCAATCTAGATTCATCCATTCAAAGGATTTGTCTAATCAGATGCACTGCCCTCAAACTCCTCTTTGTTATCACACACCTGTGATGTGTGCTGAAAGCACTAAGCAGTTCATCTTTTTGTAAAAGGCGCTAAAACATTCTCTGGCACAAGTGCTAGATTTAAAAGCCCTACAGTTTTCAGCCAGCAATTCTTTTCCTTATTGAAACTGATGCAACATTGGCCGTCATCTACTTCTCTGCCATCATGCAAGTACTATATGCCAGTTTTCTATATAATTTACATATCATTCTGGAGGTGTATTCTGTGCAGTCATGATGGGTATTTTGTGTCAAAAACGTGTCTTAAAAGGCTGTACAGCTAAAAGTTGAAGCAGACTTTTTTTATAGACAAATAATTCTAGTGAATTCAGTTACATATCACACATCTTGCTTTAAGTGTTTACTTAAAATGTGTTGAAAATTCCTTATTGTTACCTCCCATTTATGTGAAATGTTGATTCTGATTTTATATCTCACCAAAAATAGGGAATGCTGACATTAGATGCAACTTCTACAAGAATGTTTTTTTTGCTTGTTATTACAATACTCCAAAAGCTGTAATTTGAATACAGTAACAGATAACTAGTATTAAAAGATTAAAACAAGAGAAAAAAAAATCAAAATATTATGTAGGCTGTAAAACCTATATACAGATTACACTGATATTGTATATTTCCCTACAAGGAAGGACTTCTATTCCTCTGCCTAATGCTATTATGTGTTCTCATGCAGTCCTTGAGGTCAGTTAGGACATAGCCTAAGTGGAGGTTACTGGGAGAAAATAATTTGTCCAAGCTAAAAGTTTGACTTAACATCTTCCTTACATTTATAGTAATAAACAGGACCTCCTATATTGCAACTCTTATTTAAAACCTGACTTTGGTACAGAGACTAACACATTTTGTTCTAACTGAGCATTCCAAATGCAAAATATTTCATATTCAGGATACTGCAGAGATGTGCCTTTTTCTGCAGTCATAACTAAAGGTCATGTTGGGGTTTAACAGCAGGCAGCTAAACAACACACAGCTTTTTGCTCACTCCCCATCCCTAGTGGAGTGGGGGAGAAAATCAGAAAAAATAAAAAAACTGGTTGAGATAAAGACAGTTTAATAGGACAATGTCCTGGTTCAGCTGGGATAGGGTCAAGTTTTCCCCAGCAAAGAGAAAAGGAAAGGAAAATAATAATGCTAAAAGAATATAAGAAACAAGTGATGGACAATGTAATTGTTCACCAGCCACCAACAGATGCTCCTTGAGCAGCGGGTCACCACCACCCGGCCAACTCCCCCCAGTTTTATTGTTCAGCATGACATCATATGTATAGAATATCCCTTTGGCTGGCTGGGGTCAACTGTCCCAGCTGTGTCCCCTCCCAGTGTCTTGTGTACCCTTAGCATCCTCACTGGCAGGGCAGTATGAGAAGCTGAAAAACTCTTGACTTAGTGTAAGCACTGCTCAGCAACAACTGAAACATCAATGTATTATCAACATTATTCTCATCTGAAATCCAAACCACAGCACTATACCACTTACTAGAAGGAAAAATAACTCTGTTCCAGCCAAAACCAAGACAGGTTGTTAAACCATTAATTGAATTGTATAAATCTATATATAGTTATGTCATCTGTGACAGGTACTTTTTTCAAATTATGAGCAAAATTAAGTCAGCTTACTAGAAACATTTAAAAATATTTTCTTGTCAGCTGCTTCAGAATGGTATTTAGAGGACTGCATGGCAGAAATCTATGAAGTTGCACAATGCATTTGTGGCACCCTTCCCGCAAGAGAGAGACAAGTCCTCTTTCTGTCTTGTTTTCTGTTCTTATGGAGTCACACTGGAGATGAGGTGGCATATCAGAGTCAAAGAAGCCAGTTTAAGACATGATTTGCATTTCAATGAGTGGCTTTCAAGGCACTGTGATACTGACTACAATACACAGAAGTTCATATTAGAAGCATATGATATTTATGGACTGCAAGTAATTTGTGGTTACAGCAACTAGAAATAGGTTATGTGACATGACAACATTGTATTATTTATACCTATATGTTGCATATTGCAGTATAAAAGAAGGAGCACAGACATCCCTACAACAAATATTTTGTTTCTCAGAGATACTAGAAGAGATTCAATATTAGACATGCAGGTTTGCACTGTAGCTTTTTAAAGACACACAAATGTTCTGCTATAACATTTTAACAGCACTGAGGTGGATAAGGTTGTACACATTTGACAGTAGGTACTACCCATCTTAAATGCCTTGCTTACTTTTGAAAAGGTAAAATGAATGCCAGGGATCCAAAGAGAGGTCTTCTGCTTTGGTGGAGTATGTAGGGGATTCTATGATCTCTGAGTTTCAGTGATTTAATATTTTCACATGCTATGTTTTTTTCAGTCTGGCCTCTGTGGTGGTAAAATGTAATCTCCATTCACTACTGTATATTCATGGAGTCTCACTGAAGCATGAGTCAGGTCAGAGCTCAAACCTTATCTAGTCATTTCTCTCTGTCTAAAATGACACTCCAGACCTGGCACACAAAAAGAAAGTGCATAGCAAAATCTGGGACAGATATCAACAAAGTAACCTGCAAGAATCTGCTCATTGCAGAGAGTTTATCCCCATTTGCAAACTCAACTAGGGTAAAGTTGCACCTTCGTTCTCAATTACCCACAAGGCAGTACAGAAATAAAAATGTTCAGAAACTTTTTTTAATTACTCCAACAATCATTTGACAACTTTCTGAAGTGGGGACTAAATCTAAGTGACTTTCTGTTACCTTGGAGTATATGAAAATTGCAAGAACAAAGAGGAGAAAAATTCAGAAGTGGCCTATATAGTGATGAGGATATTTCAGTAGTCTCACCTATTAGAGAGACAGCCACATCATTTGTGGACTTGAGGAAGACTCATCTTCCCTGCTGATTCAGATGATTGTTTGTTAAACGTGTTTGTTGCTGAGTTTGTTAAATGTGTGGAAGGGAGGAAAATTTGGGCTCGTGATCTTAACTTTCAGTATAAATGAGTCTTGAATAAGTTTAAAGCACAGTAAATAGTGGTCAAGATTAAAAGGGAAGCTTTTACAGATTTTCCATAGTATAAAGTGAGTCTACAGTGATGCAGTGCTATATCATCAATATTCTTCATAGTTAGTCTTAAAATTATTCATTCTACAGGTACACTTCAGAGAAAGGCTGTCATCTAGCAACAGTTCCAGCTCCCTGCAGTCACATCTTACATTTTCTCTTGCAAAGAAAAGAATTGCAATAACATGCTCCTTTCCAGGCATCAACAGCTACATCTGAAAGCTGAGTTCAAATCTGCATTCAGGCTAAAATCCCCTTTCCTTGGGAAAATCTAGATTAAACAGCCTCAGATATATATGTGGGGTATGACCTGACAAAAATGTATTAATCAGTGCTGACACCTAGGTATTGGTGCCACACAGTGATGTACTGCAAAAACATATTAGAGTGAAGTCACACTGCCCTAGAAGAAGAGCACAGAACCAGCTTTCATGACTAACTTCAGGATTCAGTTTAAAGGATGTGAAAATCCAAGTCTAAATTACATTACTAGTTTACATTGCCCTGCAGTTCACAGAGTTGTAAGTAATAAAATGCCTGTCACCCAAAATATTTACCCATTTCTATTACATGGTAAGAAAATAATTTACTTTGCCCATGGTCACAACAATATTAATCATGATATAAAGGATAAAAAGTTAATTGTGCTGCTTTTTGAATCTGATAAAGTTGTAAATTGACAGCTAGCTATGCAGCTTGGAAGTTGGTAAACAAACACATAGTGAACAAGCTGACTCTGTCAATAAGATGGATTTACTGCATGTTTACTTGAAGATTTATGTCTTTCAAAACATTGTTTAGAAGTGAGTTGCGCTTAGAAGTCAAAACACTGTTTGAGGATGAATCAGGATCATAGGACTTTATGTCTCTGTGATGGACCATTTATCTAAAGTAAATCATGGTGCTGTTTTTTTCATTTCAAAACTATTGCTAGTAAACACTGCTAAACACTCCAGATCCTCCTTTCTTTTTTTTTTTTTTTTTTTTTATTCTCTGGAACATATTTTCAATCGAATTAATTTATATGAAGTAATACTACTTATGTATTTTAAAATATATGAATATGATAGAGTCTTGAGTGACACATATTAGAGTGTTCTTAGCCAGCACTAGAAAAAATTGAAATGCAATTCCTGGAGCAGGGTATTCCTGCCTGCTCATAAATATGGAGAATAGGATATGACCTTCGTGGATTTAATTGCTGTAGCAATTTCTTCCTCTGTCCTTTGCAAATTACTGTTAAACACAAATTGTGACACTGAATTAAAGGTCTAGTTCAATATACTGCTTTGTAGCTCCACTTAGATGAGTAACATACACAAAAATATCTCTTTGTAGAAGTTACGGTTAGCATAGTCTTCCTCCTTTGGAAGTTTTTCCGTGTCGATCTTTATGAGTGTCCAGGTCTGTTTTCTATTTTTATTCTTCCATGCTGGAGACAAATAGTCTGTTTGTACAGGACTCCCAGCTGGATCAGAGCTCTGCAGAAGGGCTGTGTCTCTTAAGTTCTTGAAAAGGTTGTTGGGAAGTTGAATGCCTCAGTTGTCCTACAGAAGTGAGAACTGAAATATAACAGTTATTACCAGTGGTTATTTCATGGAGAAATGGTATGTGTCAGACTCCTTAAGCAGGATACTTTTAGCCTCAGATGAGAAGAAATTCAGGTTTTTTTATTTACTCTTAAATCTAGGGAAGCAAATATAGAAAACTTTACTAAGCATCTCTTGAAACAACATCTGTCATGTTTTGTACAGATCTACACATCTGTGTAGAGCTTCTGTTCCTGCCAGCAGGAAGTACGTAATCACAGAATGTAACACCCACTTCTTATCTGGCAACAGACTATTGACTATTTGGGTCAGACATGCAGAAACTGTCAACATATTAACTATTTTTCTTTGGTATCTAAAGCATGGGTTTCTATTTATGCTGTTTACCAAAACTACCAAATTCAGTCAGGTTCCTTGTATTTGGAGACAGTAAAAAATCTGTTCTTCATCAAATATTTTTCATATGGAACTTTTAGTAATAGTACTTCTAATTCTTATTCCAAACTAAAAGAGAAAGAATAAAATAATAACTGTAACCGTATGGGTTCTCAAATCTCTGAACCGTAACAGTAGTAATAATGTTTTAGTTGGCCTTACTTCAATACTTTCATATGACATATTTGTTGCCAGTTTGTCAGGTGATGTTATATTTAATGCAATAACTAGGCTGTGGAACTTATGCATAACTTTGAATTTTCCTCTAATTATCAATACTGCATGAGTAAAATATTTGTATATTGATCCTTCTTCCTAATTTTATGAGTAGCTCTTGGCATAGCATTATGCTGAACCTCAGCTGTTTTAGAAGACTATGAATTTTCAAATACAAGTTACTCTTAATGGATACCTGACTAGTACACAGGTTCTAATCAATTGTTAATCAAAAATCAAATTGTTAAACCTCATCACAATACTGTCTAAATCCAGAAAGCTGGATCTCATTATAACAGTACAGTTTTATGGTACGAAAACCTCATTAGAGCTTTTAGTAGTTGAAAATTACAACAGTCTCATGATATAAAATTACTGCTATTAAATAAACCTATTACAGCGTTAAAAAAATCAAAACCATTTGTTCTTATTCAGTAGGATATGCCTTTTTCCTTGAAGAACAGAGTTGCTATGCTTGGTGCATCTTGCTATCAGGTAAGCCCCCTGACAAGCTCTACTGTGTGAGTGCTAATCCACATGAAAAGATATAGCTGTTTAATGAATCCTGACATGAGTCACCTAATTTTGTATCAGGACATGAGAAATACAGGATTCACTGTTCAGCTCAGGAATGGTTAGGTGGATTTGACTAATAACAGAACAATATTCTTCAGGGTTTTCTGATTGAAGACTAATGAATGGTGAGTATAATATACATATACAGATGTATTGCATTTTCTGATATATTTTGCTGCTGTAGTAGATATAAATATTTATTTTCAATACTACTAAGTATTACATCTTTAGCAAAATGTCTAATGCACTTGACATTATTATATGGCTTCATAAGTTTACTATAACTTGGTTAAGTAGAAAGCATGTTTATTGCACTCTGCTGAGAATGCAGTGGAAATATTTTAGCACTGGTTTTATTTACGACGATGTGTGACTGCATCTCACACTGGCAGAAATTAATTTTGTACATGTGCATGTGATTAATCAGAAGCTGAACAAAGAAACTTTAAAAAAACCCTAAGCTGAATTGTATAATCTAACTAAATATTTGATTTAATATCACATTATATAAATTTGATAAAAAGAGTAATTATGGATATAAGTGTCAAGAGATTAGTATTTATCTATGTATTACTTTTTTCTATATCAAGCACCATCAAAAATAATTTTTCCTTACATTTTCAAAAGCATTCATTAATTTTGTTTACTGTTATGATAGTAAGGAGGGATGAACTGCTGTGTGGGCAAGCATACAGAATTGGTCATACTTTTAAGAACTTTTTTCTTTCCTATCATGCAACATCAAAGTATTAAAAGACAATATGAATGCTGGTACAGATTAATTTATAGCTCTGAATTATTCTCATAATTTGAAATTATTTAAAATAATCATATTAAATATTAATACGATTAACTTGCTTGCTCTAATACTATCTGTTTTCAAGTTTGTTCTTGTTATCACCATGATGACTGGTACTAGACTGATCTGTAGACCAATATTTGAGCCTGTTTTGAAGGGATAATGGAGAGAAGAACTGAATCAGCAGAAATGGCTGATTGTGCTCCACTACCTCTTTTTCTTCATGCTCTTACATTTAAGGAGAAGGATATTGGCTAATGAAGTAAAAAAACCTAGAAGATGGGAAAGGAGTTGTGATGGAGTGGCAGTTTTTTCAGCAAATTAGCAGCTCTTCTTCTCAGGAACACATTTTCTTGGAACTCAGATTTTTATCATCCTTACACACTGTGGACTTGCCTGCTGGGTTGTTTTTTTTTTTTAATTTTTTAAAATTTTTGTCAGTATTCTTGTTGCTCTAAATCTAACAACACCAAACATTTGCTTTGCAGCTGACTGATTTTTCTCTTTGTGAACCTTTACTCCAGGTTATTTGTTCCTCCACTCCTACTAGGAAAAAATGTAGTATAAATGTAGTATTCATACTGCATTTTCTATCAATTGAAAGAAGCTGTATTTTACATGTAGTTCCAGAGGAACTGAAAAGTCCTGTATTTCCTAGAGCCCACATTACAAATGTTCTAGTTCAACTTTGTTTTAATTCATTGAGACAAACCCTTTCTGAGTCATGTGTTCATAAACATAATGAAATTATTAATGTCTCTGCAGTCATGAATTACTGTGGCTAACTTGTGCGAACACTTTGTGCTAAACTCATGTGGAACTGAATTTAAAATGAATAGGTATGGACAAGATACAAATTTATGTTGATACAAACAAACAAAAAAGTGGATGTATAGCACCTTATTTTGAAGATAAATACGTCAAAGAATTTCTCACAGGTTTGTCATTTATTAAATCCAGATAATCCACTTGATTTGGTCTATAAATTCATGTATACTTGGTAGAGACAAGGTCCTCAATGTGTATTTGTACTCCATAGTAGAAGATAGAAGACTTACAGGCATTCCCAAAAGGAGATAAAAGTAAGTATTCACTCACCACCTTTTGCAAAGATGTATTTCTATTGTCTGTATTAATCTGCTTTAATTGCGGGTGTCCTTTGCACTTCTAGGCCTTCCAGATTCCTTAACAAGCAAGGCTCATGAATTACCTTCAAGAGGAACAAAACAGCTGTTTGTCAAGCTGCTCCATCTTAAATGCTGGTGGTGTCAACCTGCAAGAGTCATCATCAGGTCCATGAGGATAATGAAATAATATATTTACATAGAGAAGGCAAACTAAACTTACACAATAAGCCACAATTCTATCATTTTCCAGCTTCTAAGCATTTGACTTTGTAATGCTGTGTTCTCTTTAACAGTTTTGTGTGTCACTTCCTATTTCTTCTTTAAAAAGAAAACTGAAAAAAAATGATACAAATTTTATGCAAATTTTATGATCATGTTGAAAGCCATCTGTTATCTGTAGATGCCTGCCAGTTGAGCTGCTACCATAACTGAAATCAATGGTAGGTTTTTCTCTACCCCTGAAGCAAATACTTTCCTCACAGATTTCTCTGAAGGGACCTGGGACTCCACAATGTCCAAGTATGCTCTCCACATCCTGCCGTCGTTTTCTTCCTGCTCCAGCATGTTTTTCCATTTGCTTTGCTGAGTCTGATGTCCTCCTTATATCCAACTTCTTAAAAAAAAAAAAACCAAAACAAAAAAACACCCAAACCAAAACCAAACAGCAAACAAACATTCTGTACAGTCAGACTCTTGCCTGGTTTTCTTTCTGTTTCTCCTACCACTGCATTTGCCTGCTTCTGTCTGTCTCTAGCTGGTCCTATCCCTTCCCTACTCTTCTCCTCTGCCTGTTTCTTGTTGCCTTATTCTGGTATTTCCAATGCCTTGTTTCACCTTGCATTTCTTCTACTACTCCTTCTGTGCTTGTGGGCAGTCCTGGGGCAAGACACCCTTCTTCTCTTAGTGTCATGCTTAGGGACGTGGTTTGGTAGTGGACTTGACATGGTTGCATTTACAAATGGACTTGTTGATCATAAGGGTCTTCTGCAACCTGAATGATTCTATTCTGTGCTATGATTCTTCCCATGTCAGCTCCCAGCATAGGCAATCTCCAGAACCCCAGCTCCAGGTTGCAGTGTCAGTGCTCTCTCCTTGGCCAGGCAAGGTATTTCAACAGAAAAGGGATACCAGCTTCTCTTTAGCAGTGCTTTGTGGTATAGTTTTCCCTGTATAAAAAAAATTGTCTCACAACAGGTAATCGTATTTCAGCACTATTTTTTCTAGATTATATAAAGTTTAAAGCAGTTTTCTAACAAGGTATCTTGGCCAGACTTGCTAAGGAAAGGTGGTATCTGGAGGACCTATATTGCGGGTTATCTGGAACACTTTGGTTTGCTCCAGTGGTACCGAGGAACTACAGATATGTATCTGTTTAACTGAAGCATGTTGTGCTTTTTATATCCATACAACAATGTAAAGCTGCAGAGCATTCTGATGGACGTTAGCTGTACATTCATTTAGCTGTTGATATATATTATTACATATCTGTTAAGGTAAGGTCTTTATTAATGATAACTGACCTATGAGTAAGTTCAGGATGTTGTGGCTGGTTACAGATGCTTTATAAGAGCAGTTGCTTTTCCATGGTCTTGTGTGCAGCTTCAAGAATGAAACAGAAAACACAGTTTGTCAAAAGAACACCTTGGTGAAAACATTCAAGCTGCCAGGCTTTACTGGACACAGCATAACATTACAAATATAATGTATTGTAACATATGCTGTCCGACTTTACTGACCGAATTTTACTGGACATAACCAAACTGTACTGCATATCTCAGGCAAACTAGTATATCTTGGTAGATGGACTATATCAAGTTTTTTGTTGTAAATAAGACCTGATCTCAGTGGGGCTTCTTCTCTAGACTGAAACCAGAAATTGTCTACTCTTTACTGCCAAGATTGTTTATTTAGTGCCATTTCTAAACCAGCCCATGGCACAAACAGGTAGGAAACCCAGCTGACAGTCAAGAGTGAGTGGTAGCTTCCCTCAGAAGCCTTTGGAATAAATGAGAGTGACTGTATAAGTGTGTGCGTGTGTGTTTGTACATTATTAGATAAATTTTAAACTATATAAATACTTGTACTTATCAGGAGTATGCACTGTTAGAGCACATATACTAATGGTGGTTTTTATAGTACTTTTAACCTTTAATTAACACAAATGCATTCAGAATCAAACAAAAAAGCATTAAATTCATCATCATAACTCCACTGATGTATTTAGGTCCTAACTGAATTTTTATATTTTTTCCTCCCCCATAAATCTCTAGTCTCTCTTCCCATGCAACAGCTGCTCATATCAACTTGTAATAGTAGCAGACCTGATGCTGAGGGGCCAAAAATACAAGTTGAATAACTAATACAAATCACAATTTTGCATAAAGCAGGACAGGACTTACTGTAATTACCAGGTCATTTCTTTGCTGCCTGATGAAAAGAGAGTGATTACTTGGCATTCGTGTAAATGTTTACTGATCATTAATATTTTATCTACTAGATGTATCATGACTTTTCTCCACATTCACTCCACAGTTCACATAACTCAGCTGTTAACGACAAAGTACAAATAATGAAAGGGTCATACATTTCCAAGGAAGTGCCAAGGACGTTCAACTCAACAATTAAGAAAATAACTGCAAATAATATATTTTTCAGTCTATATATACATTTCTGTGGGTGTATGTATTTTGAAAAAAATTTGGTCAGCTCTCTATTCTCCTAGAAAGATATTATCTTGTTCAGAAGTTTCAGAGAATTAAATATTATCTCTCATGTAAATTGAAGTTTTTCTAAGCAAAAAATAAGTTTAGCCTGACTGTGACTTTAGCTGTTGGCAGGGAACTAGAAGGATTGTATATTGTATTTATTATATAAATCATAAAGTATTAAAAAATTAAATATCTCATCTGTCCTTACAGTTAATGCCTCCACATCCCAGTAAAAGAGTTGGGGAGGGAGCCCACCATCCTGCTTTGCCATTGATGTCTGCAGTAGGATGGGAGCTGCCCTCATCTGCTCTGGCTCTGAGCTACCCTGGGACACAGCAACAAGAACCAGAACACTGGGGATCTCCCCAGGCCCAGGCCAAGGTACATGAAAGCTGGGACCTTTTTTTTTTTTTTTTTTTTTTTGTGAAATGCTCAAATGTTACTAGGCTTGAACTCCAGTTGTATTACTGGTTTCAAGTGCAGTCTGCAGTGGACCCACAGTCCATAGACACACAGACAAAAAAAATTCCCCACTGGCTGACACAGAAGGTGAGGAGACAATATTACAGATGAATGGGACCTTGCAATGGCCAGGATCTGCAAGAGGAAGAGACCACCCAAAGCTTGAAGTGCCCTTGCAGAAATATTTCATTGCTCTGCAGAGCAAAGAGGAGAGACCCGACACATCATCACCGACGCTGGAGCTGAGCGAGGCAGGCTGGTCTGCTCCCCACCTAACAACCAGCACAACTCAGAAGAGGTGACCGGAGATAGTGGTAGGGGACTCTTCTGAGAGGTACAGAGGCACCCATCTGCCAACCTGACGCGCTCTCTAGAGAGGTGTGCTGCTCACCGGGGGCTCGAATCAGAGATGCCACCGGCAGACTACCCAGATTCGTACAGTCCATCACTGACTGTTATCTGCTGCTGTTGTTTCACACGGGCACCAGTGACACAGCGAGGATCAGTCTGAGGAGTATTAAGAAGGACTACAGAGCCCTGGGAGTGGCAGTGAGGGACTCTGGAGAGCAGGTAGTTTTCTCAATCAGAGGGAAGGAGTTTGAAGGAGCCAGTCAAATCTGGCAAATCAGCAAACAGTTATGGGACTGGTGCCACACTTAGACCACAGACCTCACTTTGAGAAACCTGGTCTAGTGGGGACTGATGGGGTCCATCTGCCAGAGAAAGGGAGGAGCATCTGTGTCTTTCCAGGCTGGTGAAAAGGGTTTTAAACTAAAGTTGTAAAGGGAGGGGAACCTCAGTCCCTCCCACCCCTACCAGTTTGGTGCCAGTGCAAGCAGTAGATGCCCAGAGCCTGGAGAGGTCAGCAGGAGAGCACCTGAAGAGCAAGCACAAAGGAATTCCAGCCACTCCAGCCAGTGAAGCAACTTCACTGGGGACCCAGCTTAAATGCCTCTGTGCAAATGCACCTAGCATGGGGAATAAACAAGCGGAGCTACAGTCATGTGCATGCCTGCAGGGCTATGATCATATTGGCATCATGGAGACATGGTGGGATGGCTCCTATTACCAGAGTGTTGGAATGTAAGGATAGAGGATCTTTAGGAAGAATAGGCAGAGGAGACGAGGAGAGGGGGTCACTGTCTATGTCAATGACCAGCTGGGAACAGATGAGGAGCCGACAGAGAGTTTATGGGTCAGGCTGAAAGGGAAGGCAGGAGGAGGAGAAGTTACAGTGGGGTCCTGCTACAGGCCACCTGACTAGGAAGACCAAGTGGATGAGGCCCTCCATAGACAGATAGGAGCAGCTTCACGATCACAAGGAAGGGCTGGTGGGGGGTGTAAAGCTCAGGAGCAGCCTTGGCTGCAGTGACTATGAAATAGTGGAGTTCAAGAACCTTAAGTTAGCAAAATGGGAACACAGCAAGCTCTCTACTCTGGACTTCAGGAGAACAGACACTGGCCTCTTCAGGGATCTGCTTGGCAGAGTAGCATGGGCTAAATCCCTGAAGGGAAAGGGGGCTCAGATAAGCTGGTTAATATTTAAGGATTCCCTCCTCCAAGATCAGGAGTGATACATCCTGACAAAGAGGAAGTCAGGTAAGAATGCCAGGAGGCCTGTGTGGATGAACAAGGAGCTCCTGTGACAAACTCAAACACAACAAGGTGGAAACAAGGACAGGTAACGTGGGAGGGATACAGAGAGACTGTCCAAGAACCCAGGGATCAGGTTAGGAAAACTAAAGCCCTGATAGAATCAAATCTGGCCAGGGACATCAAAGGCAATGAGCAAAGCTTCTATAGGTACGCCGGCGATAATAGGAGGATTAGGAAAAATGTGGGCCCTCTCCAGAAGGAAACGGGAGACTTGGTTACCCAGGATATGGAAAAGGCTGAGGTACTCATTGACTTTGCCTCAGTCTTCATCGACAAGGACTCTAGCCATGCTGCCCAAGATGCAGAAGATAAAGGCAGGGACTGGGAGAATGAAGAACTGCCCACTGTAGGAGAAGATCTGGTTGAAGACCATCCAAGGAACTTGAAGGTGTACAAGTCTGTGGGACCTGATGAGATCCATCCATGATTCCTGAGTAAAGCCACTATCCATCATATTTGAGAAGTCCTGGCAGTCCAGTGAAGTTCCCTCTGGCTGGAAAAGGGGAAACACAACCCCCATTTTTAAAAAGGGGAAAAAGGAAGATCTGAGGAAGCACAGACCAGTCAGTCTCAGCTCTGTGCTTGGCAAGATCATGGAGCAGATCCTCCAGGAAACTATGCTAGGCATATGGGAAGTAAAGAGATGTTTAGAGACACTCAGCATGGCTTCATTAAGGGCAAACTGTGCCTGACAAATCTAATGGCCTCTTATGATGGATCTTCAAAGTTGATGGGTAAGGCAAGATCAGCTGACGTCATCTACCTGGACTTGTGCAAAACATCTGACACTGTATCACATGACATCCTTGTCTCTGAATTGGAGAGACATGGATTTGACTGATGGACTAATTGATGCATAAGGAATTGGCTGGATGGTCGCACTCAAAGAGTTGCAGTCAATAACTTGATGTCTGGGTGGAGAGCAGTGACTAGTGGTGTTCCTCATGGGTTGGTATTGTGACCAGCATTGTTTAACATCTTTGTTGAAGACATGGACAGTGAATTGGAGTGCACCCTCAGCAAGTTTGATGATGACACCAAGCTGTGTGATGTGGTATGACTGGAGGGAAAGGATGTGCCATCCAGAGGGCCTGGACAGGCTGGAGAGGTGGACCTGTGCAGACTTCATGAAGTTCAGCAAGGCCAAGTGCAAGGTCCTGCACATGGGTCAGGGCAATTCCAAGCACAAATACAGGCTGGACAAGAATGGATTGAGAGCAGCCCTGTAGAGAAGGACTTGGAGTGTTGGTTGACAAGAAGCTCAACATGACCTGGGAAGGTACACTCACGGTCCAGAAAACCACATATGTCCTGGGCTGCATCAAGAGAAGTGTGGCCAGCAGGTTGAGGGAGATGATTCTGTCCCCATACTCTGCTCTGGTGAGACCCCGCCTGGAGTCCTGTGTACAGTTCTGGGGCACCCAAAATAAGAAGGTCATAGACCCGCTTGAGTGGGTCCAGAGGAGGGCCATGAATATGATGGGAGGTTGGAGCACCTTTTCTATGAAGACAGGCTGAGAGATTTGGGGTTGCTTAGCCTGGAGAATAGAATGCTCTGGAAAAGCCTCTATAACCCTTCCATTACCTAAAGACAGTCTACAAGAAAGCTGAAGAGGCCTTTACAAAGGCATGTAGTGATAGGAGAAGGGGTAACAGTTTTAAACTGAAAGAGGGTAGATTTAGATTAGATTTAAGGAAGAAATTCTTTCCTGTGAGGGTGGTGAGACACTGGAACAGGTTGCTCAGAGAAGCTGTGGCTGCCCCCTCCCTAGAAGTGTTTAAGGCCAGGTTGGATGGGGCTTTGAGCAACCTGGTCTAGTGGAAGGTGTCCCTGACCATGGCAGGAAGGTTGGAACTAGATGGTCTTTAAGGTCCCTTCCAACCCAAACCATTTCATGATTCTGTGAATCTAATGGGAAAACATTTGTTTAAATGTCCCATCAAAGTTTGGAAACATAGATAGTTTTAACATAGGTGTTAGAAAGCCTGTATCAAAATATGTTCTTTAAACCATGCTGAGCTACTTTGAGGTTTTTTTCCATATCTGAAACGATGAAAAATTAACACAGATTTCTCTCTGCTGACTTCCATGGACCTTATTTAGGAGCTGTTTAGTTAATTTATGCAGTCAAGTTCTTTTCATTTTAGATGGTGATGCTACATTCACCTCCTTCTGTTGGTCAAAAGGTGCATAGGAAACTCATACTTCTGTAAGTTCAAATATTGCCCATTCAGCATACTGAGGTACACTAAACCGGAAGATAGCAAACAAGGAAACTTCAACCTTGTCTAATTTTGTTTCCTTCAGTACCCCACTCCTTACCATGTATGCTGCCTCTTTGTTCACACTTCCCTTCTGTGCTTTACTGCTCTCCTCATGCTGACCCAGAAGTGCGCAGCTCAGATTTGCAAATACTCCAGTCTGTTGCAGGTTGTACTGACTCATTCCTGTGGCCCCAGGCAGCAGAGGGGACACACAGCCAGTTTTGTAGGTGGCAGGTACAGTGAAAGGCAGAGCTAATAAAGTCTGCTTACTTGCTGGGTTCATATCCTTTCTCGTTGGCAATTCCTCCTTCTTCTGCCATTCCTTAACTCCTTCCACACCTCGAAGCACTGTATCTCCTTTCTCAGCCACTGAACAACAATGTTGCAGTTAAGTAAGGTGGAAACAATTCTACTAATCAGAGTAATTTCTACTATTTTAATTTAGTACCAATTTTTTAAAACCTCAGCTCATGATGATTGAACATTCTCTTTTTAATATTCCCATTAGTAAAAGCAGCATAAGTAGTTACAATGTTTATTCCTTTAGACCTGGTGTTTATTTCAGATGCACTGTGAGGCAATTTGAAAGCAAGATGCACTGCTTTAAAGCTCATTAGATTTAGAGCAGAGTTAAATGGCTTTATTAACAGAGAAAGTCAGGATTAAATACTGAATTGCTTATCTGCACTTGTAAAAAGTGTAGGGAGAGGTCAGAACGATTAATTTTTGTACACGTCTAACTCTAGCTGCGTAATAGTGGATGTTGAAATATCTTTAAAATTTTGATTTTATGCTTGCTGTCAGATATTTTAACATGCTACTGTAAGACCGTCCTCCAGGGCTAAGCCACAGAAAGGGAAGAATAAATACTTAATACATGGAATACATAGAAGTAAATGCTAATCCAATTCATGCTCTGGGGCTATGAATTTGCTATTTAAGTTGCTTAAATAAAACTCAACTGTATTTTAGACTGGTGACTTCATTCTTCCAATTTCAATCATCCTCTTTTTTTTTTTCCCAATTTCTATCTGTCCTATTTCCATGACCTACAGCAAAAATGCGTTGTGGGTTGTGGGTTTTTTTGTTTGTTTGTTTGTTTGTTTGTTTTTTTTTAATTAGAATGTCTTAAACAGCCAAATGAAAAGTGTAGATATTTCCTGATGATTGTGACTTTTTTACCCTGAGTATGCTGAAGACCTCCCAGAGTTTTGAGACCTTGCAAAACATTTCAACAGCTCAATCAGAACAAGAATTTATTAGTTTATATCAGCTATTAACTGGTGAGGCATCAACCCAAATTATGTGCATAATCTCATACAATGGCTGGTTAGAAATTCATGCAGTGGTTGAGGGAGAAAGCATGGCTCACACTTATTCATTCAGAATCTGGGCATGCTTGCTGGTATATACACTTTTGTGTACAATCACTGTTATTGTGTAAGGCTGTAGAACTGATATCAGCTCTCCACTTTATCATATCCTTGAAAAATGTTTGATCACAGAACAAATTGTAAACAGATTGCAGAAGATGTGAACTTGGCAAAATGTGTCAAGGTACAAATACTAGACTTAACTTTAGTTAACTTTGCAAATGGGTTGAATTTCTTAGAGGTCAAAGTCCTGCTGAAGCAGGATGTCCTTAAGTGCCTATGATTCTCTCATTTATAATTCTTCCCCTTGACCATATTCTCCAGGACTACTGTACTGCCTAAGTCTGTACTTGCACAATCTGCACAATTTTTAAAAAAACAAACCCAAAGCAGAGTAACTTCCTTTAGGTTTGTGCTTATTCTTTCCTTAACCACACCTGTATCCTCAGTAATTCTCGTTCTCTCTGTGCATATGATACAATCACAACACATAAAACAGAGGAGGCTTGGAGACCTGCCAAATAGAGCTGTAACAGCTGAGTTCTGCATGCTTCCATCTTGGGGGAATGGTAATTTCTGTCCCTTTCCTCTGATCTGCATCCGAGATTAAACATCTCAGGCAGCAAAAATAGTATCATCTAGGAATGTTTGTGTGGTTGAGGGAGTGAGGGTTCAGTAGCAAGGGAGGGAACTACAGTGGTGGCCTCCTGTGAGAAGCTTCTTAAACCTTCCCCAGCTCCAAGTCAGACCTACCTCTGTGCCAAGACTGAGCCAACTAGTGATGGTGGCCATACCTCTGCAGTGATGTATTTAAGAAAGGGAATCTGGTAGGAGGAGTATGAGTTGTGAGGAGGACACCTATGCAAACATTGAGGTCAGTGGAAGAAAGGAGGAGGAAGAGGGGGATGTGTGCCAGAGCAGAGACCCCCCTGCAGCCCGTGGCGAGAGGGCAGGCTGTGCCCTGCAGCCCATGGAGGTCACTGGTGGAGCAGATGCTGACCTGCAGCCCGGGGAGGGACTCACACCAGAGCAGGTGGCTGCACCCAAAGAGGGCCGGGACTCTGTAGGAAGCAGAAGCCCCTGCTGTTGTAGTTCAATCCTTGGATGACTGCAACACGTGGGAGGGATCCATGCAGGACCAGCTCAGGAAAGGCTGCAACAAATAAATGGGAAGGACTCACGTTAGAGAAAGTTTATGCAGAACTGTTTCCCATGAGAGGGATGCTGTTGGAGAACGGCTTGCAGAGAGCAAGGCCATGGGTCTCTGCAGGAGCTGATTGCAGCCATCTGAGGTAACAAAGGAAAAAACACAGGGTACGGTTATGCTAACAAAGGACTGTTATGTTAACAAAGAGAGAAACTGAGGTACACAATGGCCTTGAGTATGATGGTAAACAACCTTGGAAAAAAAGGAAGGCCAGAAGAGGGAAGATGTTATGACATACCTGAAATACCACAAGGGGCTGGGATATTATAATGTAGCCTTTTTACATGTATCCAATAGATTTGTGATTAGTATGCATGATTATTGTAGAGTGCTTATATAAGGTGTAATTTCTTGCAATAAAGTTGAAGCTTGCTCTATCATTCACATTGAATCAACTGCTTGCTTCCTCTGCCCACCGCAGGATGCCACATTGGATCAGGTGAAGAGTGTGAGGAGTCGGCCCCATGAGGAGGAAGGGGCGGCAGGACTGACAGCACCCTATCATTCACTGCCCCCTGCACATCTCAGGGGAAGGAGGTAATCTGGAGCAAAACTGAGCCCATGAACAAGGGAGGGGTGGGGGGAAGGTGGTTTTAAGGTGCAGTAATGCTTCTCACTGACCTAGTCTATCTGTTAAGTGTTGCTAGTGTTTGAATTAATTTTTTTTCTTTCCCTATGAAGTCTGTCTTTTAGCCATGACCATAATGGGTGAGACATCCCTCCCTAACCTTATCTTGGTTCCTAGTCTTTTGTTGTGTTTTTCTCCTTCTCATTCCTGAGTGTGAAAGGGTGGGGAGCATCTGCGTGGTCCTCAGTTACCTTCTGAAGCTCCAATCTGGACAACCTAGTATCTTAATGAGGAAATGAAATGGAAATAGTTGTAGAGGAGGACTTTAGGACCACTTTTAATGCATATGATAAAATTTGCTAAACAAACCATTGATAGAACAGGCTCAGGTTTTAGGATACTGACTGTCTGGTAGAAAACCTCAGCTGTCCTGAGAAAAATGCCACATCTCAGAGTTAGGATTTCTCCTGACTTCAATAACTTCTGTATCAATGCTGTCCGTGGGCTCACTTCTTCTCTGCAGCCTCAGTAGAAATGTTCATTTGTGCTCATTCTGCTTGAGATGGTTAGGGTTTTGCCTGCAGCTCCTCATCACAGCAGTCCGTCTTTTATGTAGTCATGACCTTCACAGCAACCAGCCTTTTCATCACAGAGAACTCCAAAGATTTTTAGGTAGAACTTTACCTCTTGTTCTACCATAATGAAGTCTATAGGAAAAACAAAGACACACAAGTATGCTATGCAGTTTCTAACATCCCAATAACATCTCTTCTCATAGGTTTGTAAGTAATCTGGGTGTTTAAAACGTCCATAATCCCTGTAAGTAATGTTTCCTTTCTATTGAAAAGATAGTAAGAAATTAATTAACTAAGCTAATCATCTGAGGGCTTCTTGTGCTCTTGCAGAACATCAAGTTCAACAGAACTCTAAGAAACAGAAAACTCAGAGGTTTATATTTCCCAACCCACCTCAGATCACAAGGTCAGTTCTGTGAAGCTAAACCTAGCACAGTAAACACAGCTGAATTGCTTACAGATGTAGGCATTCCTATTTGCAATTCCCAGCTCTGACAGGGTCAAGGTTAAGGGAACAAATATGTTCTTAATTCT
Source organism: Athene cunicularia (assembly GCF_003259725.1). Taxonomy (NCBI): domain Eukaryota; kingdom Metazoa; phylum Chordata; class Aves; order Strigiformes; family Strigidae; genus Athene; species Athene cunicularia. The sequence goes on along the minus strand of NW_020799142.1, from coordinate 14,147,964 downwards.
TCATTTCCTGCTTTCCGAATCTTGAGTTATGCTCAAATCTGTATTCTGGAAGGGAGATGTTACTGTCCAGCTTTACTTAATGAGTTACATTTGACCACTAAGTTGTGAAGTCATAAAACTTCAGTTCACTGAAAACTAAAACCAGGGTTAGTGAGAAACAAATTGAATTAACAACATTATAAACAGCAACGGACGTTATACAAACAGGATTATTATACAGTGACATAAAAATAGAGGTTCTTATTTTCAGAATTTCTACCAAGATGCTGAACAATTCCAGGATATTATTGTAGCTTCTCTAAATTATGGGGTGCAGTTTAATTGTTAATTGTCTTACTAATAAGGTATTTGTCTTACTAATAAAGAATTTACAGTTGAAATAATAAGGTTTGTTTTGCGGTGTTTTTTTGGGGGGGTCTTTATTGTTGTGTTTTGTGGTTGTTTTTTAACAGAAGAATGCTAAAGGAAGTAATTGTGCACTATAACTTGTTTTCCCCATTGTTCTCTGTAATACTGAGTGGCTTCTGTCTGGTTTTAATTCAGTAAGTACTACTTCTTAGTTTTATACAAATTTATTAATTCTTAGTTATCTAATGATTCATCTAACACAAAGTTTCTGAATTCTTATGTACTGCAAGAGCAAGTCAATGGTCACACTTCTGTAGGAACAATCATATTTTCTCTCTCATTTTAAGTCAGCTACAGAGTATAGCTTTATTTAATTCAAACCCCAGGTTGTGACTCTGAATTATAATTTTCCTTTTCACTTCAGAACTGCCTCCCATTTATAGTGTGTAATTCCATGCCTCAGTTATGAAATATTTTTGTCTAAATAAATGTCTGGTTAGAGAATTTATTTGAAGCTGGTTTCCATAGAAACAATTGAGGTGGAATCATGTTTTTATCCCAAATGTCTTTTATTTTCATTTAAGAGAAACCATCAACTCTACTGATTGCTGCCCGCAGCTGGATAAATTTCACTGTCATATTCTCTTGTCTGTGTCCCTGCATGTCCACTGTGGCACTGCATCAACAGTGTAACAGCAGTGACCACCCTGTCAGAGCATCCTGATCAGGATTACACAAAACTGAAGGACTGATTGCAAGTAGGGCTCAGTAGAACTTGGTTGATGGATAATCTTCATGCTGACTCCCCACAAAGTGAAGCATTTCACCCTGTTAGAATAGATGTCCAAAGTTAAAATGAATTTGTGCATTTTGAAACAGCTGAATTGCAAAGCATGCTTTTCTCTTTATCTGCCAGATTAAGAGCTCAGTTGTAAACATCCCCCCCATACTGACTGCAACACAAGCTGTAACTTCTCTTACCTTCCTGATCTCCAGAAGTACCCTATTACAATCCCCTGTTTCTCAAGTTCTCCATAACTGCAATTCTGTCTAGTCTTCTTTCCACACAAAAAGCCTAAGTTAGAGAGCCTGTTGTGAATTCACGCTTTCTCAGAGCTTTCCAAACTTCTATCCCAGAGATGCTACTTGGAATACCACCATGTGCACCTCATGCACAGCCCTACATGGACACCTATTCTCTACCACCTCAGGGATACCACTTTTTTCACTAGCCTGGGCTGCACACACGTCAAGGTTTCTGAAGTGTTTCTATTAGGTGTAACTCATCTGCCTGCCCCTTCCAGCACCCATGCTGTTCGTGCTTAGACCTCTGCCCCTCTCAAGCTGGCAGAGAGCAAGGCAGGTGAGTCAAGCAGGGGCTGTGAACGCTGCCATACCATGTTATCAAGACAAACCCTCTGGCTCTTTTCCTGGGCCTCAGATTGGAAATTAGCACCAGTCTCAAACTAGCAGTTCTCCAGCACACCAGCAGCTTGACTTAAAAGCTGGTAGTTGTTGCAGGCTTCCTTAGACCACACTAAGGTTTTGTGTGCTACAAAACCTTCAGGCTTCTGCTGTAAGTAAGTGGGAGTGGGAAGTTGTCTTCTGCTTTTGTACAGTCTTGAAGGGAAGCCAGGGTATCACCAGACCAAGGCTGCAGCTGTTCAGGTTTTACTTAACTTCTCTGTCTTTTCCTTTCATCTCCTTCAGAAGAGCTTACTTTAACCAATTAACAAGTTGAAGAGATCCCCTTGTTGCCTGAAAATGTTGGGCATGGTGGTTTTGGGCACAAATAACATTTTATGTCAACGTTTGTCATTATTTAATTTCAATGTTAAATTCTTTTAATGCAACACTGTGAGGAGGTAAAATATCTCTTTTGATCAGTCTAAGTTGTGTTTTACTGATCCAGGCAACGGGATTAATTCTTCACTGTCTATGTAGTAAATGTCCTTCCTCTCTTTACCTCTTTCTTTTAAAACCTTCACTTTTGCAAATTTGTGCAACATTTACTTCTTTTTCACATAGATCTGCGTCATCACTTGTGCCTGAGCCAATAACACTTTCTCTGCCAGCGAGTTGAAACTCTTCTAGGACAAGGACTTTTCCTTCATGAATTATCACTTGAAAAATAGGTGTATTTTTATGGCAATCAGTAAATAGAAATGTTTTAAAAATAGCACCAGACAATTAGTATCTCATGTATCTGATTAGAGAAAAATGTAGGACAATAGAAATACATTCCATAAACTCAGTCATGTTGTTTTCCTATTGTGTGTTGTATGTGCAAAGGTGTTTCATAACTTTTCCGATGTTGCTAGAGTTATGACATAGATTCTGCTATAGTTTCTACTGCAGACAAAAGTGCTGGGTCAAAAGCACAAACTAAGGAATCAGTGGTAGAAGCTTCACTGCCTGCTGAATAACAATGCCTATGTACATGCCATTGGTAAATAGCATTCAAATGGTGCAAGAGAGTTTTCACAATAAAAGACTATTTTCAATATAAAAGAGATGTCCTGAGGCACCTCTTTTACAATTGGTTGCATGCCTCATTTATTAGATAGATTAAAATTTGGTGCCTGTATTCTCCTCTGCTAAAGGAAAATACAAAACCTCCAACAATTATTTCTTCTATTGTTTTAATTTCACAAGTAAGAAGAAATTAGTCATAATCAGTTAGACAACCTGGAAGGATGAATATGGGAAAAGACTTGCTTCTTAAACATGTTAGATGCTTACAGAATGATCTCTCCAACCTGTGCTTCAACCACATTCTTAATCACATATTTCTGCAAAACAAAATCCTAGTGTTTTTACTGGTGAAATCGAAAATGACAGTGTGTTCTCTACTCCGCAGAATGCTGGGTCCACATCTGGAGGACAGTAATTCTTAGTCTGATAAAATTAAATTATTGTCCCAAACTTTTTATTTTAGGTACTAGATTATTACCTGTATAGCTCATTCTGAGCTCAAATTCATTTTCTTCATTTGGCTCACTATTGATCATGGTATGGGTGAGTGTCAGAGCACGGATTATCTCTGAAGCAGAGGAAAACTCCTTCTAACACATCTTCTGAAACATGAAGGGGGGTTAATATGAACTGTTGATTTCACAGCACAAATCTTTCACTCTGAGGTCTTTGTCTTTTCCTGGGATGTATAAGTACTTGGATTTAATAGGCCAAATGGCTGGTTTTGTGTTCAGCTTACAGGTAGTAGTCCTTTCAAGCAGGTCTTTTACTGCCAGAGGAGGTCAGCTAGTTTTTAATTGTCTCTAAATAAATATGCATAACTCATCCCATATAAGATCTAGTGGCTGTACATATATTGAAAGTATGTTTACCTCTACTGCACACACATCCGTTAAGTTTCCATTTACGTACAAAAGGTTGTGTTCATTTTCCTTACATTGTGACTTCAGTAGTGGTAGTGAAATATTTCTTTTTCCATTGCTAAACCTTTATTTGCTTATCCATAGATAATCCTGTTATCTACACCTACATGTCTATTTTGATAGACATTCTTATGAAATAAAATAAACAAACAAAAATTTTAAAGTTAGAAGTAGAAGGCGTTTTGTTGTAAAGATACCTTTCTGTGGATGCTTGCAGCCCAGAAAGCCAACTATATCCTGGGCTGCATCAAAAGAAGTGTGGCCAGCAGATCAAGGGAAGTGATTCTCTGTGGCCAGCAGATCAAGGGAAGTGATTCTTTCCCTCTACTCTGCTTTCATAAGACCCCATCTGCAGTACCCCAAAATAAGAAGGACATGGACCTCTTGGAGCAGGTCCACAGGACACCACAAATATGATCTGGAGCACCTTCCTTACATGGACAGGCTGAGAGAGTTGGGGTTGTTCATCCTGGAGAAGAGAAGGCTCCAGGGAGACCTTATAGCGGCCTTCCAGTACTTAAAGAGGCTACACGAAAGGTGGGGAGGGACTCTTTATCAGGGAGTGTAGGGATAGAATGAGGGGCATCAGTTTTAAACCAAAAGAGAGCAGATTTAAATTAGATATAAGGAAAAAATTCTTCACTGTGAGTGTGGTGAGACACTGGAACATGTTGCTCAGAGAAGCTGTGGCTGCCCCCTCCCTGGCAGTGTCCAAGGCCAGGCTGGACGGGGTTTGAGCAACCTGGTCTAGTGGAAGGTGTCCCTGCCCATGGCAGGGGGTTGGAACTAGATGAGTCTTAAGGTCCCTTCCAACCCAAAGCATTCTATGACTCTATAATTCTATGAGTTCTGCAAGCAATGTAGCCAACTGTCTTCTTACAGAGTAAAAACACAGCATTCTGGCACATGCTCACAGTGTGCTTTTCTGTGCAAATTTTAGCCTCCAGAATATAGATCAGGTATTACAGATCAGCAGAATTATTTACTTAACAAATGTTTGGTGGACGAGATGAGAATAGAAGCAGGCAGAGGAATATTAAATTTCTATTAGCTCATTTATAAATCAGGAATAAGCTTGGAAAAATCAGTTATTATCCTCATAATCCTATTATTCACACTAGTATATATAGCACTCTGTTAACTTCAGGAATATGATCCTGCTTTACAGCAGTCAGTCTTGGGGCTCTTCATGATTTCGAGTGCAGCCCAAGCTGACTATGAACTTGAGCTAACATAGCTGTGTCATTCCAGGGAGCAGTCCCAGACAGGTTTAGAGTGGATCATAGTGTTGGACAGGTTATACAAGCTATTAACACAGCAGTGGACTTCACTTAATCAGAGCTCAGAGTGGAGATTTTACTCATATATACCATGTACAGTCTTTCTGCTTTAGCTGTACGTATAGTATGAGTGTTTTGTCTCTACAAACAGAAAGTTTTCTTATGAAGTATTATTCCCCAAATCTTACTTGTAATGTGGAAAAGGATACATCGCTCAATACAGGTCTTTATGCATCTAGAAAACCATTACGTTTGCAAAGTTAAATGTGGAACTCCTCTCTGTGCAAACTATGTGGCTGATGAAATGGGAATACCAGTATCTTAAGAGATGGACTGTTGTTTGTTCTGTATGAACTTTTTAAGAGCACTCTGATGATCTGTTTTGTATCTCAGTGAAATGTGTGTATGGATGAGTTCTTCTAAAAATACCACCTTTCTAGAAGGCCTAGAAAGCCTAAATGTTATAATAAATCATATCTACTTCAAAGAGTGTATATACTGTACTGGAAAAATAAAGTGAGGTTTCCTTTCTACTGACTTTTGCAGGGAGCAAGGAGTATCACTTTTAACCTACTTAATTGCTTGGAGATGGCTTGCTTGTGAAACTGCATTTCATTATATGGTATCCTTCCATTCTGATGTTGAAAGATATGTTCAGAGGGATGATCTTTAAAAATCAACAGGGAGCTGACAGCAGAGCATTAGTTTCTCTGTACTAATAAACATTAGTTTCTCTATATGAGACACAACATGTAGGAGTGGATGGGACTGCATCATGCAGATAATGATGGACTCCAGTATTTTGGACCAGGTTGCAAAGTCAAGATCTCCTCAAAGGGCAAACTAATGTGGAGTTTTCTTTAGCTCTGTGGGATTGTGTATGCTAGCAGTTTAAATTTGGGACTGTTCTGTCAGACCATTACATGACAAGGAGAGATGGCAACCTGCTCCTTGAATGGGTTTGCAGCCATTTCTGTAGTTAATTTGAATTAAGAGTGTTGCATTTAGATGAAAGAAGAAGTATTTAAAATAAGATAACTGGTATGTAATGCATGGAGAATTGTTCTTTCATAGTAGTAGATAAATGATTTCTCAGCATTCACAGCATGTGGGTTTTTTTGTTGTTGTTAAAGCATTAGAGTTCATAGCAGGAGAGGAGTTGGAGTTGTGACTGGGTTTCTTAAGTTAACAGTAAAACATTTGATTCTTCATAAATTTACCCAACTGTTTTTCTTCATCTGCTTTGGGGATCCTTGAAGCAATATTTGATTGAAAAAATTTTGAGCTACTGAAAGTATTGCCTTTGACATGCGCATTGGTTTTTGATGAGAAAAAAAAAAAAATGATCTAGTGTATGAGGCAATACTGACAGCCAGACATAGGCAAGTTGATACACTGAACTTCTATAAAATGCTAAAAGAAAATTTTGCATCTGAAAAGGAGTAGTAGGAGCTACATTATTTGTAGGTTACTCTAGTTTTTCTCTGTGGCTTACTGGTTTTACTTCTTTCCTCTGTAGGTTACTCTACAGTAAGATAAATGTCACCTCTAACTTGGAAAAGGAAATGTATGGACCACCTGGCACTTGTGTTTATTCATCTGGTGCTTTTTAGTCTTAAACGTCACAGAAAAATATAAATGACAGCTTTAGCTGTAGCCAAGTAGCATCATTTGAAAACATGTATGTTCTCTCTGACATCGAAAGCCATGCTTTTTCCTGTCAAAAAATTCCAGTAAAATGAGTGCAAATGGATAAATGTGTTTGAGAAAGAATACTTTGCTTTCATTTAAAAACTGCAAAATATAGAAAGATTTCCTGATAATTTGGAAGTCATCAATATCAACCATGTATTATCATTACTGTACTGTGACATTCTATGTTATTTTTTATTTTAAAGTTTAGATTCAGTTTTGTGAAGTGGCTCTTTTTCTTTATTTTCGTAGTACTGTTATACTGTTCATATATTCCTCTGCTGCATAACACCTCTCTATGTGTGTCATTGGACCCAGCTCTATGTCATTAACATTTCCCTGTGAACCATAATTTGATATTCCAGGATAATCACATTTTGTTTGCTGAACCATATGGTATGAACCATAACTTTCTGAGCATACAGGACAGAAAATCCTGCTTCAGTTCATTACTCTTTTTTATATCTTCTGTGAGAGGATTGAGATTTGTCAAGAAAAACCTCTTTTCATGCTTTTCAGCACACTTTTCCTCCCAGAGCTTAATAGCAGAAATCTCTAAGTCTGTGGTTTGAGATTCTTTGTTTTTCTTTTGATGTCCTTTCCACTTCCTTGCTGTGCCTTCAGATGAGCAAATTTAGATGCTTACATTACTGCATACTTAACCAGGATGTGGAGCTAGCATAATCTGAAAATACCATTTCTGGCCATCTTATTTTTACCTAGAATCAGTGCCCCAACCTGGTTCCTCCTGTCACTCAGCAAACACTTGTATGACCTGCCACCAAAATAAAAGTACTTTTAAGTATTTACCTAGATTTTTTTACTATTTCCAAAGTGCAGCTTTCTAATATTAATCTATGTGGTAGCACTCCAACTGGAGATTTCACTTCAATGCTCCTTTGCATGGTTGAAACTCTCTTGTTCTTGGAGTGGTGCTGTGGTAAAAAAAAAAAAAAAAAAAAAAAAAAAAGGGGCTAGCTGGTCATTCTTGCTAGTGCAAAAAGACAGGAATATATTTTTCAGGAATTCACTCAGAACTAGTGGCAAGTCACTCAGGTTGTTATGTGCTGCTTGATGTTCAAGAAGTGTATGCTTCCTAGAGTTCAATAAACTGGTCAGACAGAAGTGGGCTTTTCCATCCAGACGTGTGGAGCTTCAAAAGTTCCACTGAAGCCTCCTAAAGTTTTTCAGCAAGATCTGAAAACAAGGTCCTTGGATTGCTCCATGACATTTTCAATCTTTCTTTGAGACTGTAATCTTATACTCTTCTTTCCTTACAGTTACTTCATTCCTCTTATTCATTTATCAATTCCACTGGACTGTGAAACTTAAGATTCTTGGGTACCATTTCTATTAAAAAAGGAGATTTGTATGTTTGTAAAAATTAATATTTGGAAAAGCTTAAGGGAAGTTCACTGCTGAAGAATACTCAAGTGGAAAAAACAGCCACCATGTTTCTGTCCCATCATAGAAATACAGATTTCTCTCAGTTGCATTTGTTCTTTCCTTTGGATATATTTATCTAAGCATTCTTCATTGCTCATAAATCTCAAAGATGAATAAAAGACCTAGGGTACTTGTGTGTTTTTGAGAAAGTTGGAGGTGGTCAGACAAGGCTCAGAATTTTTATCCACTTCAGCTACTGGAACCAAGGGAAAAGCAAATCCTCAAGTTTTGAGAGATGATTCTGAGATTGTAGCTCCTGTAGGTTCTATATTTGATTAGATTATTCATGGCTTAATTCAGCTATTTAATATCAGCCTGTTAGATGCAGAATGTGTACTGCTAACTGTTCAAATCTGCAAATCAGAGACCATTTCACAGCTCACTTTAGTCTTGGTCTCAGAGCAAGATTAATGCTATATTTATTAAAGCATATTTAGGTTTCTCCTTTTGAACTGATTGATTTTCCTTGCAGTTCCAAAAGGACCATTTGAGGTCAATTAATATAATTTTATCAAAATAAAGTTAAAAATTATTTGAAATAGAAAGAAACACTTCATTTGACATAAAATGGTTCATGTGGACTTTGAGCATCATGTTAAAGCACATTTAGAAGGGTCGAAATCTTGCCTCAAATTAGAAAAATGAACGGCTTAATTTGGAAAATGTTAATGCGTTTCAGACTTAAAATTTTTTGTTCCTTGCAATGTTACTTTTTTCCACAAACAGTTCAAAGAAAGACCATGAATTTTCAAAGGATTCTGCTGCTTCCAAACTCTCAATTTTAAAGAAAAAGTCTTAAGCATATTTTTGCTATACATTTGTCTAATGAACACATTTTCACATATATGAAGTGTATAAGAAGTTACATAACAATCTATGGTATGAATAATTTTGTAACTTATTTTAAATGTGTAAGAGAGCTAAAATATAAAATCTTAATACATTATCATCAGCTTTTAGAAACTGGTTTATATTGTCATTTTTATCTGAAGCAAACCTCTCTTTAAAGTACTAAACTGTCTACATTTTTTTTTCTGTTCCAACTACCTGCTCAGAGCAAGATCAGTTAGATCAGGTTGCTCAAGGGCTGAGATCTTATTATCTCAAAGGAGAATTCACAGCCTCCTCAGGCAACCTCAAATCTGGCACCAGAGTTCACTTCTTCTGCCTGAACATCCTGTTGACACAAAGCTGTCTAGAATGAACTTCTGAATTCAGTGGAGGAAGGAGCCCTTTGACTTTTCTATGGCTTGTTTATTGAAAGTGTTCTGCACCAAGGTCCTCCAACCAGGAAAGGTATCATGAAACCATGCTTAGACATCAATATAATGATGAAGTATCTCTCAGTATTGGATGTTTTTCCAACTCACTGCTAAAGCTTTTATCCTCACTTTCTATGATCCCTTTCTTGTCCTGATCTGTGTTGATTTGTTGCAAGGGAGGGATGATTCTCGATTCACAAAACATATTTAGTGTAATGACTTTCTACGATTGCTTAGCTTTTCATGATTTTCATTGCTTATCTTTCCCTGGACACTCAGCCTCATGAGCTGGGAGATGGGGAGGGGGAGCAGATTGAGTTCAGCACAGCTGAAGAGGAGGTGGTCAGAGACCTGCTACACCGCTTGGATGCACACAAGTCTGTGGGACTGTATGGGTTACACCCGATGGTGCTGAAAGAGTTGGCAGATGTGCTCTCTATGCACATTTTAAGCTAGTCCCCTTTGGTGCAGCACACTGCAGTTGAGGACTCTCCCCTTGGGTCAGGACACCACCCAAGGAAAACTTCTCGAGGTTGAGAGCCCTAACTTTTTACTTGAGTGATTGAGCATTTTGGATTGTCATTAAATCCTAGGAGTGTTTTGATTTGATTGTGCAGTAATAGGGTTTTTTCCTCTCATAGACATGTAGAGTGTCAATTGTCTGTATTAAAAATAAACTTTATTTTTAACTGCATCCTGTTTATTTTGAGAGCTTCTGCAACACTCCCACATAAAGCATTTGAAAATTACAGGAATGTTTCGGGGCCATCAAAATATAATAGCATCTAGAACTAGTTAGTTTTCTCTGCAGTGCATCCATACCCCGGAGAATGGATAAAGCAAACTTCCTCTCTTCCTGCCTCTGACATCTTCAGAGGAATAGGCCTTTCTTATTCTCAACTACATCAACTTTTGACTGTGCAGAAAGGTTGATATGCTTGCTAGCAGATGAGATGCTTAAACAGTAGGCACATGGTAATCAACACTTATATGTTCTAATTTACTTAGCTCCTGTCCTGGAATTAACCATTCTTCATGGATAGCTCTTTCACAAGAACATTTTCAAGCATAGAGTGTATAATCTACTTTATTAGGAGCTGTGGCACCACACAGCATGGAGGTAGAGAGAGGTTTTAGTGCTGAAAAGGAAAGAAGATCATTCTGACCTCTGCAATTCAGAGCTAAATAAACATTGTCATGCCACTTCATTCTGGATCATTATCATTAATTGGAACAATATCTTTCAGATTTTTCTCTACTCCACATGACTTCAGCAGAGAGCTAAGTATGTTGGCTGGTCATCACAGGTAAAAAGGAATTTCTTTTTCCTATTTGAACAACTGCTTGATGGGAGAACTGGTCCTTCTGTTCCTGCAGACAAAAATCTGGGATTCAATATTAAGTTTTGTGTCACACATTCCCATCTCTGGAGCCCAGATAGGTGATTTAGTTTCATGTCAGCAAAGTCCTTCCTTCCTCTAGACAGTCTTGAGCCTAAGTCAGATCTGCTTTTCTAACCAGACACTTGCTCTGTGGTAAAATTCTACACATCCTTCCTATGGTAGGTGGCTTCCTGCACTAGGGAGATATCTCATGTGTCAATATTGGACTAATTCAGAATATTCTTCATAATGAAGGCATAATGTAGCATAGGCTATTTATTTCTTTGAAGGACATTGAAGGGCAAGTAAGTGGTGAAAATGGGATGCATCACAGAGAGAGGGACTGAGACAAAGGCCGTTGAAAGTTGTGACTTTTAGAAGGCATGATCCACTTTTTTCCCCAAGCAGCTTTCAAGCATCTGCATCTGTTACCAGACAACATAGTACCAGGACTACAGATCCTTTACTCTACCGTTCCTCTGATTACTTACTTCTAATCTTATACCACAAATAAATGGTTTTGTCCCTCATTTTTTCACACAAGTAGATATCATAAGAAGAATATAAACAGGATTAAGTACCTCATAGTGTTCTAGCTACTGGTAAAACACCTCTACCTCTTCTGGGACATTTCAGACCACCACAAATATATGGCATTACTGATTAGTGCTTACAGGAATGTTAACTTTTCAAGTAAAAACTGCTGATAGTATACTTTTAAACTCAAAATCAATAAGTGTTTTGGAATACTGCTTTCAAAAATTACATAATTGCTCAGAATGAAATTTGATTTTCCCTGTAACTGTGTTTCAGATAAACAAGATTCACTGAAAACAATATATTCCTTAATGAGAAATTGAAGGAGTTGGAAGTTTTTCAATAAATCTTTTTTTTTCTATGGGAAAATTTGAAGTTGCCCAGCCTAGATCCTTCAAGGAAATATATCTGCTACTTCAACAAAACTCAGCTCCAGAATTTTTTGTGATTAAGACATTCACCATATATAAGACCCAGTTCTATCTAATACTGGAGTGTTTTTTGGTTGGCTCTTCTGCCAGTTTTTGTTTTTTGCGTTTGATTCAGAAGAGCATGTTAAATGCTGCAGACATACTTTTGATGAGATGAAATGCTTGCTTTCTAGCTAGTTTTGATGAAACCTATACCTTAAGGCAGTCTGAAATTTAATAAATTCATCTTCACTGTGAAAAAGGGAGTAGAAACATATGAAATACTCCAAGATAGATGTGCTTCTTTCAACTACAGTCCTAGTTTCTTTTTGTTATGCTCATTTTGTATATTTTGGTATGTACAAAGAATATTAAAGAACACACAGCATCTAATCAGTGATCATTATTTGAACATAGCATTAAAATAAACTCCTTTTTACTGCAGATTATACCTTTGCTTTCTTGCTGCTTTGGTTTTCCATTTCAAAGGCAACTTTTATTTATACTGATTCAGTTCCTGCACTGTATATGCAGCATAAGCAGCACAACTCTCTTATTTCATTCTGCTTCAATGGCTTTGTAAGTCTTCTGTCACAAACTGTTTATGTTATTATTGGTGCTTCTCCAATCAGGATTTATTTTTATACACAATGAATTAGAAAAGAAAATTTCATGCTACTGCTTCATTAGGTATATTGTTATTTTTTAAAAAATTATAATTCAGAGCACTAGTGGAGAAATTCATGCTTATTTAAATAAAGTGATAAAGAATTTAACAATTGTCACATAGCTTGAATGTACATTCGTTCACTTGTATAGTCAGATTATACCCTCTCTAATGCCTGTTAATTCACCATCTGTGTTATGGTTAAATACCTGAGATAAAACACAGGACAGCCATAATCACCAGAATTAACAAAAATAATCAGAAATATGACTCTAGTCTTTAAACTGAGGTGCATGAACTCTAAAGCACAGAAATTGCATGGTAAATTTAAAATACCATGAAAAATTAAAGTACCATCTTTCTTACTAACAGAAAAATACATGTTATTAGCATTTCAGATTTTCATTTCTTTCTGTTCTTTACACTGTAAACACACATCTTTTGATGACTCACTGTTTTGTTTTAATGACGTCTTGCCACTGATCTGTGTAACTTATTAATATGTCATATGTACTGCCCACAGGGAGTCATTCATAGGTTATAAATTGTGACTGTATTTCATTGTGGTGTGTAATTCATAAAGAGATGCGATAAATTGGATACCAAATGTCTGAAAAGGAGGAAATTTTAGTTCAGGTGGCGTCTTCAACCACTAGGCATATTCTAGAATGGAACACTAACATAGTAAGGAAAGTTTGCATATCAAAAATTACCCAGCTTCAGTCAGACTTAAAGCAATCATTGATACGATTTCTCACCCAATCCAAACCATGTCTGCAATATCATTAGTTTTCTTTCATTATTAAATTTTTAAAGCTGAAGGAGAAAAAGAAATCTTCAAGAACTGTCTGGCAAATTCCTTTCTTTTGTAATGATGGTGTTATAACCATGATTGTCTAGTGAGGCAAAATTTGCTGATATTTTTAAATAAGATGTTTCATTCCAAATTTATTTTAATTGGCACCCAAGAGCACAAGATAACCACCTGCGTAACTTGCTTAGTGGAACTGGGACAGGGCTGCTCCCTGAAATGAAGTATTTTGGAACTGGGAATTATTCTTTCTCTTCTTCAGTCACAAGGATCATTATATGAGCTTTATATGGTAATTAGTCCAACAGAGATCAATGACAAGTGTACTTTAAATTTAGCTTTCTTGTGGCTAACTTCCCTTCTTCAATTGTTCTGAACATTGAAATAATTAAACCTTTTACTCTACTAGATAAAATCTTGTTTTCCTTTTAAGTTTGCCTAATAAAATTTGAAATATTAATTTAGACACGGTGATGGTACAAACAACTATATGAGGTTTTTCAGTTTCCATGGGTAAGTAAAATCTGGTTCATGACACCAAGTACACAGCTACCCTATAAGGTACCATGGACTGTAAGGGAAATTATTCCTGTTGCATTAAGCATTTTGCTCAAATTTTCATTCAAATTTCAAATGACAATTTAAGCTTGTAGAGGTGTGTTCCCCCTCACCTTTTCTGCTTAAGCAATAGCCACCAGTGGAGGACACAATGGCTGCATCTGGCTTAAGTTGGACTCTGGGGAGACATATAACAATAAGGGCTATAAGTCTTAACAGCTGAGGGCTGGTTGAGCATGTGCCAACTGAAATACAGCTGGTATGCAAATATGACTATAAGTCAGTCATATTACTCCATAAACAGTGGACAGCCCAGGGCCTGTTGAGTTCTTCTGCATGGCAGCAGGCTGCACACCAGGATCTCCCACTGAGTGGGGATACCTCTCAAGGTTACTCCTTGAGGTTGAGATAATCCTTATCAATCCTTAAATGAATTAGGAATAAGCACATTGAAACTTTGAAATCTTAGTTAAGTAATATAGATAATTGATTACGCATATATAATCCTTTACTCGTAAACTGTTGACCAAGCCTGAGACTACGCCTGCATCTAGCCTCATTTAGACTCCTCTCTGGGGAGGAGTCCAGAACACAAGGGGGTTCTCTCTGAACTCATGATTCAATGGGAGGTTCTCCCTCATTGTTTTGTCTGATCCTGTCCTTTATGCAGCAAATTCTCAGATGTATGTACCTTACCACTGAACTTTGTTAAATCACGTTCAAATTCACCACTGAGCTTTGTTAACTCACTGTCTTATATAAAAAAAAATATATTGTTGCCTCTCTCTTCCTAGTGAAGGGCATCACTTCTTCTGCAACAAAGCTACAGCATAATGCTGTTGATATGGTATCACATATAACCTACACAGGCATAGGAGAGTGGGATTTTCTTAGCTTCTCAGGAGCTTTATCAAGGATGTATTTTTCATGTGCAGACATAATAACTGTTTTGCATGAGAGATATTAATGCAGTGTTAATGCAGTGCTGCAATTTATTTTCTTCTTTCATGGCACAGAAACTGCACACAGGGACAGGACTTTCTTGATATGTGGGGGACTATCATCACATTTCTGCATCAGAATGGAGGAGACCATGCATGACAATTGTTTTAAAAGCAAATATTGATCCGTGAAAAATCTTTCCAGACTTCATTATAGCAAATTGTTGTAATGTAAAAATAGGGGCACCACAAAAATTAGAAGATGACAGCACAGGCAGGCTCTTAATTAACATCAAGGATGCAATAATTGAAGACATGATGTCTCAGGATTCTCTTGTATGTTAAATTTATGACACAGTATGCCCTTAAATCTCCTGTTTTAAAATAAGCATATCATGATAAAATAGATATATTCCTCTAGTGCAAAAATGTCAAGTGCCAACCCACATAAGAAAGGAATAGCCTGGTGTTTGCTCTCTGGCTTAATAGAAATGCTCATGTCAAATAAAATGAAGACTAGAAGGTTAAAAGACATTTAAATTTTTGTTAAAACAACTACACTAGAACAAAATATAATGTGGTTAACACAGAGAAACCATGGCTATGGTCTGGGCAGAAGGAAGGCACTTCACACAGTTTTAACATGAAAATAAAACAACTGAGGAATCATGTTATTTGAACACTGGTAAGGTCAAAACTTGTTGCTGTGTAGCCTGAAAAGCACAAAATCTGTGGTATAGTTCCAGACAATGAAAAACAATAATTTATTTAAAAAAAAAAAAAAAGAAAAAAAAAAAGAAAAAAAAAAAGAAAGTACATGATATATCAGAATCCTTTTTCTATTCTAAAAAGGGATTAATTCATTTCCATAATATCACCTACCATCAGGGCAAACCAGCATATAAGTACAAGAGGTCTATGCCTTAGAGCTCAGAACGTTGATTAAAAGCTTTATCTTTCATTCTGATTGCACATAACTTATGTGGAATTGCTGGTAAAATTCCTTCAGAACTGGTCATTAGTGTTTAATTTTCTTCTACTTCAACATTGATTAAAGACACAGAAGAGATTCTCTGAAAGTCTGAGGAACAATTCACACACACGAAGGAGCAAATATTTATTATTCAGCTCAGTAGCCCAGTGCTTACCTAATCAATAGATCATGTTTCAAGAGGATTGTTAAGTCTGACCAAAATTCTGTAAAAATAAGACCTAAGTATTTTTAAGCACTTTGCAATAAAAATATACTTTCATTACTCCCTAACACATTTTCTGAGTTTTGAGGGACAGATTTAAAAGATAATGTTAATTTTCCACTGAACAGTGTATTAATACATTTTTCAAGCTTCCAAACTCCTTTATATATAGCTATCCATTTGAAATCTGCTTATTTTCCTGATGTTACAACTAGATTGATAGAACAGTGACAAATTCAAATGAACAATATTCTGATACAGTAAATATACCCTCTTATGATTTGTATTCTTAACACATAGTGAGTCAAATGACATTTTGTTCAGTCATTTTTTATTACATAAGGTAATTACAGAGGGGTGATCTGGAAAACTGATTTGATGTTTGTGGTATTCTCTGCCAAAAAGCTGAAACAAGAAATGGTTTAATCATAGATATAAAAAGCACAATTCAGTAAAATATATTGAGCTTTTACAAGTTTATAACTGATCTTCTCCCAAGTGTCAAATCTGAACTTGAGTGTCTTTTTTTAAACTGTATTAACATTTGCTTGGGTGTTTCTGGTGCAGGAGGAGTCAGATAGTAGTTACAAAAACTCTGAAAATAAACCCAGTGTGGAAGCTGACATTTAGTCACAGTTCATCCCTGCCACCCTTTCCTTGGACCAGCAGCCACACTGAGGCAGCGACAGTAATTTCCTTTGCTCGAGGGTTAACTTGAACATAGGAACCCTTGGAAAATAAACATATAAAACGTTTTTTTTCTTGTTATATGTTTGTCTGATAAAAACATCCATACCATAACATTTTGGGCCCTCAAGCTGAGCAAATCAGCCCTTAACCTCCTACATAAATACGGAGAGTTCTCCAAATTGGTCACTACACTGATGCAACTGCCTGAAAGCTCTCATGCTGAAGGGAAGAACAAATTCTATGTGTGATTAGCTTCTTTGATTCACATAAAACACTCTAAAGCTTATGAAATGAAATTATCAACAACAATATTAGAAAGATCTCATCACTAATGTACCTGAAAACTGGAACTCAATGGATTCAGAGTACTGTAATCTAGCAGATTAGATACTTCGGCTGGAGCTGAACAAGAAATGGGGGTTTAAGCATGGGCCCTACAGGGAAGCCCTGGAGACAGATGCTGCTACCTGAACCCTGCACTGTGCACTGACTCAAGACTGTGGAGCAGTAGTGCAGACAGAAGGGCCAGCACACGAGTCTATTTGGACAAAGAGTCCCTATGCAAGCAGGTACCCCAAATGCTGTTTGAATTTATGAGTAAACATAAAGTAATAATTACACAGCAAAGCAAGATCAGATTTCTAATTACAAGTTTGGAAGCTACAAATTATTACTTTTTCACCTTGGTAACACCAGCCTCTTTTAGGTCTAGCAGCTAGACTGAGACATGTCCCAGCATTATTCTGGAGATCTGACCTGTGCAGCAGCCTTTTGAACGTCTTTAAAGTGCATGCAAATTGAACCCCACCACCTCAGAGTGTAATTTCTGATTTCTCGCAATTTGTGGGTAGCCCAGAGTAAGGAGATTTAGGATTTAAGATCATGGTGTTTTGTGTTTCTGGGGGAAGAGACAATCTCTTCCTCTTTGATAAGGGAAATAAAGATTAAGCTGAAGCCTATAAAGAGACTGAAGAAAGATTATGCTATATTGTTAACGTATACAGTAGAAGCTCTATAACATCAGATCTGGATCCAACTGGAAAAAAAAAAAAAAAAGAAAATCAGAGGTCAAGTCCAGCACTCAAAACCTGCACCAGTGTAGACGGTCAGTTATATATATCATTAAAACATGATCACATAACAACTGGGTTTGTATCCTACATTCATCCACAAAATATTCAGATCAATAAAGGAAGCTCCCTAGAAAGTTGGAAGCATGCCAGAATTTATTATTTGTAGATTAATCCAGTTAAGAATTTACACAATTCAGCTGTAAAAATATTGCAGACTAATGTCTACTATCTATTCCAACATTAGAATTAGAATTGCACATAATTTAAAAAACCTGGACAAGGATTAAAGCCTACCAATAGCAGCAAATGAAGTTAATGCTTTACAAATCAAACTTCTGCCTCAAACATTTTTCAAGAAACTAGATAAGAAGTTTTCATTAATACTGTATGAAGTTTCCAGGAGGGAATGTTTTCTTGTCAGGAAATTTTGTTAAAGTTCAGGACTGGGGAAAGTGAGGGGGAAGCAGGGGAGAGGAAATTATTCTGGTTAACTCACAAATTGTGAACTATGTTTCACCGAGACATTTCTGTGATACAAAAGGCATCATTTGCAGGAGTAAAATATTATTTTCTTCTTCCAGAGAAAAATACAGAATACTTAAACTTAGATCCTGAGAAACTATAGGGAACAGATCTTAGAACATGTTATCATTATCATCACAGGAGTCTCTGAGATGCCCTGAGAAGGTGGTTCCCAAGCTGTTTTCTGTCAATGTTGTTTTATATACCTTTCATTCCTTACTTGGGCTTCTACTCCTACTTAGTCTCTTTTTTAATTCTGTGCTAAATACTTTATTTCTGAGTAGCACTTTTTTCTACTATAGAATAGAGGGTGACCACTCTCTATTCCCAGGATGTTTTCCAGTGATTGCAATTGACTTTTTAGCCCAACAGTCAGGCTCCTCTTCATCCAACAGTCAAAACCACCCTCTGTGTCCAGGTAACCATTGTTTATCTAGTACACTGATGGTACCCTTGATTCTACTGAGTTGTCTCTAAATTTTTAACTGATGCAGATTATCTCCCTAAATTTTTTATGAGGGAGGACAATTTTCTTACAGTTGGGTTTATCATCTTGTAATTTAGTTTCTCAGTGCAAGAAGAAAAGCTAAAATTCATAAGTTTACAAGAAAAATTAAAGCAATTGTGCATGGTATCCTGAGTCATATATCTGATTTATTATTTCTATTACAGTATTTGAAGCTGATTAAATCTGTGTGACAATCATCTTATTGCAAAGATTGAATATTGTCTTTAATTCTCAGAAATCCAAGCTCATCTAAACTGATTTTAAACATTCATTGTTAATTTCAGGTACATGCTGATCATCACTTGAAGCTTAGTCTGAATGTGAGAAGAGGAAGCCATCAGTTACAAAGGTCAGAATTTTTCATGTGCTTCCTTACAAGTAATAGAAGAAATAAGTTAAGAAATACAGTAAATACTACCTCGGAGTAGCAAATCACCTAAGTTGCAACATAGCTCTGGTGTAATGGAACTCTCTTTATCAGAACCAGAACTTTTATTCTTTCTGAGATCATTCCTGCATAGTCTGGAATAAACTGGGTTGTAGCATCAATGACAATTGCCAATATAAACATTTAATTCTGCTTGTCAGAGATACTCGGGCTGATTCAATTGAAGCAGTTCTTTCACTGGTCATGCTTCCGGACATTTTTATTTTCAGAAATATTTATTTTTTAATAACATGTAAAGAAAACTCAGGAAATACCTAATAAAGAGAGAACTCCAAAGGTTAAGAACTAGTATCTGATATTCCTGCATGTGCTATTCTAGAATTTGAAGACAAGAGAGGAACATCAGCAGCAAACTGAGACAAATGAACCAGAGACTGAACATGAGGTCTTTAGCTTGTTTTATAGCAGTAAAGAAAATCCCCAAATGAACAACTGTATGTTGGGATTCTAGAGGACTTTCTGCAAGAAAATGGCCATGTGAGCAATCCTGCGTGAGAACAAGACTGGTAAGAGCCTCAGCCTGAGCAAGAATGAGATAAGGATGCAACCCTGAGTGAGGGGGGAGAAACTCGATGAGACAAACAACCCCCAAAAGGGGTTGGGGTGGAAGAGGAAATTCTACAAGGCAGGAAGCCTGGCACGGCTGATGTGGCACTTTTTATCCAATCATAAGGAGGTTTAAAGCACGGGCTAAGTTAACTCTCCAATCTTGAGGACTTGTACTGCATGTTACGTGTGCGGGAGAACATTATAAAAGGGCTTTCTTAGTTGTAATAAACGGGCATTGCTTGATCACACTGGTCGTGTGTGTGCTCAGCTCTCCCACAACTGCATAGTCTGTATCAGACCAGACAGGGATGGAATGTAACAACCCCACAAATGTGGGCAGACATCTAGTCTCTCCCTCTTGACCCCAGTTGTAGCATATAGAACAACTATTCACAGATATTAGTGTTTTATAAAGAAAACAAGCGTCTTTTGCTTTTTGCAAAAGGGGAAAAAGCGAATCCAGTGGGTTAGAAGAGATTCACTTACAGTCACAAAAAACAGCTAGACTTCAGGAATTTTGGGTCCCAGTGCCATGTTATAGCCCTCTGGAAAACTCAGTCCTTAAAACCTTTGTAAGCTCTTTCCATCAAAAGCTGTTGGAGAGGCAAGGGAAGTATGTTCAAGCTGAGACTCATGTGGAATTATGTATTGAACAAATGTGTAGAACTCCCTTGTCACAAAGAAATATTAATCCTGTAACTTCAAAACAATCAGGTCTCCACTTCTACAAAGCATCTACATGCAGTGATTCAGTCAGCAGGTCAGCTGCCAGTGACATACAGGTGACAGTTCTCATCTGCCAGAGTTGTAACTACTGCCCCTGTGCTGCGTTTATGGAGAGGATCAAACCAGGAGAGAAGAACAGCTGTTTAAAACTGAACCTAAGCAGGACAGAGTTGATACTAGAAGCTAGATGCCAGAAGACTATATAAAGTTGAGCCCATGGTACAGTATTCTTTTCTGCAGAATACAGCCTTTTGTTGCTTGATTCAAACATTCAGAAATAACTTGGATTCAGAGGATTTGGTAAACAGAGTGCCTAGGTACTGTAGGCGTATTTTATATCCATAAAAACAGGGATGACAGGGTGGGGGGCAGGGAGGGAAACTGTGATTACATTCTATTCAGTGAAAATATCTTTGAAATGTCTGTATCTCTGTGATTATTTTTTTTTTTTTAAATTACTCTTCAACTGGTTTAAAGGCATCACTTACAGAAATGTTACCAAGCTCACTGAAACCTCCAATGATCGGGCCTCACAAGATTCGGAGTTGGATTTACACTAAATGTATTTTAACAGAGGTTTCTACAACTCTGTAGAAATTTGATTACTTCATTAACATGCTCAAGACTCATAATTTTGGCACATGACAGCATTTTCATTATATCGTCTTTATACCTTATTGTAACCAATAAATTAATGTGGGCATAGTGACATTTATGAGAGGCAAAAAATTGTAGCTCTTCATGATGACCTGTAACAATTTGACTAAAATGAACCCTAGAGAAAACTACAGTTATGGTTATATTTTCATCTAGAATTTCCTCAGAAGAAGCAATGTACTGACAGTCTCTTCCAGTGTCAGATGGTACTGCTTCTGTTTCTTGGTACAGAAATTGAAATAAGGAAATAAGTAATGTTAAACACAATTTATTACACATTAATCTAGAATTAAATTAATCTTTTGTTCAAATATATTTTTTTTAAATAAACTTATGGTCTCTGTATTTGAACAGGAAAAAATTTCTTTTCAATCCCTGAAAAGATGTAAAGCTATTTGATACTGCATGGTTGGACTAATATGAATTACATGGACATAACATAGTTCTAGTTCTGCATTATTTGAGCAGTGAGGTTGCTGTGGCCCTAGGCAGTTTTAATAACTTCACTGGGTTTTCATTAGGACATTCATATGGTCAGTCATGTGGAAAACCAATATGAAATCTGACAGGCAGGACCTGTTTATACTGGTCTACAATTATTTTAAGTCCATTGGTTTCAGCAGAGATACTTGATTCATACTAGTTTTGGTTAGTGAAGAATCAAGTCTTCATGAATATTCTGCAAGTGTACATATTTTCAAGAAGTTCATAAATCTCTGTTACAGCAGAAATGTGAGAGTCACTGGAATCATATGAGTAAGCCAAATCTTGCTCCCCATTATGGAGAAAATTGAAATGTACTATCTTAAATTTTTATTTACTTCTTTGGATGAAGCAATCAAATTATATGAACCTGGCCTGATGTCTGTAACAACTATTTCTAATCAAGTAACTCAGCCTTTTTTAAACATTTATTGGAAAATACATAAAAAATTTTATGGGATCTTCACTGAAAAATAATTTGTCTGAAGCATGACTACCAAAAAAATTAAACACAATGCCTTGTGAAAAAAGAAATATTTTTTAATCTGAAAAGTAATATGAAGTAAATTCTTTAATGAAAGCTGTTACCTCTTGCCTCTCACCAGGATGACCTCTTGTTTCATTATGCAGCTTAGCCTGAACTTGTGCAAATTTAGTTAAAAACTTACACCTTCAATACATCAGTACTATGCACCCACACTGTAGATTTTAAGTATTTCACAATTTTTAACATAGCTGAAGAAATGGAAGCTTTCCAGATTTCACATTCCAGGAATAACTATGGAGCAGATTGTGATTCAATATTTATATGGTGGTCAGCATGTTTTGTCAGGTTCTCATAGGTCTGGTTTTCCTCTAAGCATGTGCACACCATAAAAGCCCTGCATACCACCGGTACAGTACAGTACAACCACTAGGATTCCACCACTCCAATATATATTGCCATTCAGCAACAAGTTGCCATCACTTCCCAGTGTACTTGGATCTGAACTGGATATCAGATAAGCTAGGTCTCTTTCACTTCTTTCTAGAAGTACTCTAACTTTACCTTTCAAACGTTTCATTGCCAGCACTGAGTCTGAAACAGGCAGTCAGGCATCACCATTTTCCTGGTGACAGACTTGTATGCTGCAGCCTTCCACCTTAGACAAGGTGACCTCTGCCCACTGATGAACCTTCAACAGTTCCATGAGCCAGTATGATAAAAGGCCATGAATTGCTTGTGTGGTCTTCAAATTTTTCAAAATCTGGTGATGAACAGGGCCAGAGTTTTGCCTGGCCTCTAGACCTTTAAAGTAGGGAAGAGTGTGGGCCAGCACAGAGCCTCTCTAGACAGTCAAGAGACACACCTCCAAGCCTGGTGAGCTAGACATGTTGTTGTAGCAGCACAGTGAGAGGTCAGGGCAGGGGCATGATAGCCTCCTTATTCAAGGAGGTATTGAAAACTTTGTGCAACATAATTATATTACTATTGGATTGTAATGGCAGCCTTATGCATAGATGAGAGGCCATGTATGTGAACTGTTTCAGTTCATCTGTTGTCCTTTGTGAGCTCTCACCCACTTTAGACATCTGATTTCTTATCTGTTAGGAAAGGACACCTTTGCCCCAAGTTTTGATGTTCAGAGGGCAATAAGTATGCTGCACTTTGTAATTTCTGAGTACTTCTCCAGTAGAAGATGAGTCTTCAGAAGGTGTACTGCCTTCTAGGTGTTCTAAACTTTTCTGCATATTGCAAAGATCAACTTGTGTTACACCAGACCATGGCGAAATTAATCCACAGTGAGGATAACTGAGCAGAGTTAATTAATTCAGTAATAAATGCTCCACAGTAATCACAAGCATTGGGAAACATCATGTCACCAGGACCTTTTGGCTGAGGAAAACAATGGTGAAAGAAGTAGCTGGAAATCCTAACAGATGGAAATGAGCCTGAAAGGGATCTCCAACAGCCCAGCCAGCGGTGACTGCACCACACTGGCTCTGGTCAAAGTACAGATCAGAGGCTGCCACCACAAGTTCCCTTGCTCTGACACTGAAGATACCTGTCTTGTCTTCCCAAAGGTCTGAATCAAAGGAAATCTGGAAAACAAGATGCTTTTCAGCATGGGCTTGGCAGAGCAGGCAAAAAAGACAGCTGAAACTATAATGTTGTCCTTCACATATTTTGTTTTCATCTTTTGGGATTTTGACCTTTGTGAAATGGGAATTTGGGAATGCCCAGATAACATTCCCTATAGCTAATGATAATCGAGATTTTTAACAAGTTTTTTGGCTGAATACGTACTCTAGAACTGGATGACAAAAGGAAAGTGTTCTTATTTTAGTTTACAGCTGAAATATTGTTGCTTCAGGGAACTCTTTCACAGTTTCCTGAAGAGTCAAAAGCAGAATGCATTTGTGGCTTTAGTCTTTCTTAATAATGTGCCAAAGATGCTTGAGGTTGGTATAGTGTGAAAGAGCTCTGAATAGATATCTGAGCACACCATAAAAATATCTGCTGTTGCTTAAAAGGTCTTTCTCAGGCAAAACCTAGATCTACAACAGTTACTTACTTTGTTATTGCAGCCTCTGCAGCTGTGAGTTAGATTTCTTCTGATAAGCTACTTTGATTAGAAACAATGTTCTGCCCACCTACATGGTCCTGCTACTGTCAAGAGCATATACAGACCCTGAAGCATTCTTGGCCCAAGCAAGCATTAACAGACTGAAAGCAGTTTCAGCCACTACTGTAAACCAGTGCATACTCCTACCAGTAATGGGACTGTCCTTCAGTTTCTCAGTGCAGCAAGTAATCCCTGGACTAATGCTTGCTTTCATAAATTAATTTTGGCCTGTTAGTCAAGCAGGAGACCAACACAGTCTGCTTGCACTTAGAAAAGAAAGAGGTTTTTATGTTTTACAACAATCACCTATGTTTGTGCCTTAGTAAGTGAATTTGTCCCCTGCAATTTTGTTATTTGGGAAAGCTTCTAATTCTGTCATTCCCATCACCCCTTCCATTTGCTGACAGGGTGCAAGCGCTACACTCTAGACCCCGCTTGTGTGCAAGTCATGCCTAGTCCCACGTGTTCTCTGACAAGAAAGAGACCACAATTCCCTATTTTAGGGTTGGAAGGGAAACGGGGAGAATACCAGGAGGTGAGGGCTGGGGGAAGGGAAGGTACAGCCTGGCCTCAGGGTCAGATGGGGCATAGGGAACAGGAACATTTTGGACCATTGTTCAGTCTTGAAAAGGGTAACCAAGAACCTCAAGCCCTGGTAAAGGCAAAGTAGATAACAGGCTCAGTCTTAGGAGAGAAGCAGTGATGGCTGCAAGTGACCCCACACTACCTGGCATGCCAAGACTGCCTCCAGGGATATTTGGAAATTAAATGCACTACAGAAACTCTGTTTCTCCAGCTGTTACTCAGATAGAAAAGGCATCAAATTCTTCTTTGAAGAAAAGGAGGGGAGAGTCTTAGAAATATCTCATTAAAAATTAAACTTTGAAAGTTATTTTCAAAATTGTACCTACACAAAATCTTGCCAAGTCCAGAACATTCTGAGAATATTGGCAGTTATTCTGCAGATCTGTGCTACCAAATTCTCTATGTCAAAGATGACACCCAAAGTTCCCAACTATAATATTAGGAGCCTGGAGCACCTGGCAGGTCAAGTTTCCACCAGAAAGTGTGGAAACCTGAGACCTGCAGGTGATACTGAGGCACAAATCAGAGGAAGATATCTGGTTAGAGAAAGATTGCTCTTGTCTTCCTGGCTCATATCTCCGCACAGACCTGAGAAACTGGAAGACTTGGCTAGATTTGAAGCGTAAAACCTAGACCTGGAGTCCCGCAGTGGAGAGGAGAGAAGCTTTGTGGGATCCCTACTGGGATTCCAATATTTGTGTTTTCAGATCAGTGCATCCACACAGACTACTCAAACGCCAAGGACCCAAACCTTCCCACCATGCAAGACATCTGGCTTCCAGAAAATCTTTTAGAGCAACTAGCCCCAAGGTGTGACATTTCTGTAGCACTGTGCAGGGCAGAGCTACACTCAAGCCATGGGCCTGGCGTCCCACCAGACATTGGTCCACCACAGCTAACAGAGCTGGGAAAAAATTCAAGGAGCACTTTGGAAATCTCTTGTATTAGTATTTCTAAAATCTTCTATTTGGCTCATAGAGAATGAAAAAGGTTTGATTCCTCTAATAAGAATATATATATAAAAAAAAATGCAGTATCATAAAGTTTTACAAAATTGAAATATCAGAATTTCAGGCAGCTCTATATTCAGTGCTGGAATGACAAAACTATTTCATATGGCCAAAGGTGGGCTTCCCTCAATTTATAGGTAAACATTCGCAGGTTTTATGTTCCAGTAAATACATATCCATGCACCCAAGTTTCTATGCTTTAAGCTCTAGACCTCATGATCTCAAAATACCAGTTTAGAGAGAATTTCACGTAAAAGACATTTAGTGTTACTAAATGGTAAATGGTGGAATTCATGTCTTTTTAGTGGAGAGTAGAATGAATAAAATGGAGGCTGAATGTGGTAGTAGATCATATTTTTATGGGAATTAAGTTCTGTTGCAGAAGTTAGTAAGCATTAACTACTGTATAGCATTAAGTGGCATTGGCTTGACATTTAAACGCAAAGTAGAAAGAATTGTTTGTAGCATAACCTGCTCATTGAATACAAATTTGGCTTATTCGACAACAGATTATACTGACTGTTATCTACAGTCTCAGAAAAAGGATTAAGTACTGCAACAAGGCTGGTAATAACTTTCACTGTTATCCCTCTGACTGGATGCAGTTCCTGAAGGCTGAAGGCAGCAAGTACTTCCTGTCAGTCACGAGAGTTTAACCCAGTTTGAGTTATCAAATAACTACAAATTTAACTATTGTATTTTTTTCTTCCTCTTCAAGGACATAGAGATTTACAGATTGGAAATTGGCCAGTGTGACACCCATATATAAGAAGGGTCGGAAGGTTGATCTGGGAAATTACAGGCCTGTCACCTCGAGTTTGGTGCCCAGGAAGCTGACGGAGCAGCTCATCCTGAGTACCATCACACAACACATGCAGGACAACCAGATGCTCAGGCCCAGTCAGTGGGTTTATGAAAGGCAGGTCCTGCTTGACAAACCTGTTCTCCTTCTACAACAGGGCAACCTGCTTACTGGGTGAGGGAAAGGCTGTGGATGTTGTCTACTTTGACTTCAGTAAGGCCTTTGACACCATTTCCCACAACATTCTCCTGGAAAAACTGTCTGCTCGTGGCTTGGATGGGCACACGCTTCACTGGGTAAAAAACTGTCTGGATGGCCGGGCCCAGAGAGTTGTGGTGAACGGAGTTAAATCCAGCTGGTCGCCGGTCACGAGTGGTGTCCCCCAGGGCTCGGTTTTGGGACCACTCCTGTTTAACATCCTCAGTGATGATCTGGACAAGGGGATGGAGTGCACCCTCAGTCAGTTTGCAGATGACACCAGGTTGGGTGGGAGTGTTGATCTGCTCGAGGGTGGGGAGGCTCTGCAGAGAGACCTGGACAGGCTGGAGCCATGGGCTGAGGCCAACTGCAGGAGTTTCACTAAGGGCAAATGCCGGGGGCTGCCCTTGGGCCACAACAACCCCCAGCAGCGCTACAGGCCTGGGGAGGAGTGGCTGGAGAGCTGCCAGTCAGAGAGGGACCTGGGGGGGTTGATTGACTGCCGGCTGAACAGGAGCCAGCAGTGTGCCCAGGGGGCCAAGAAGGCCAATGGCATCCTGGCTTGTGTCAGCAATAGCGTGGCCAGCAGGGACAGGGAAGGGATCTGACCCCTGGACTCGGCACTGGGGAGGCCGCCCCTCGATTCCTGTGTTCAGTTTTGGGCCCCTCACTACAAAAAGGACATTGAATGACTGGAGCGTGTCCAGAGAAGGGCAACGGAGCTGGTGCAGGGTCTGGAGCACAGGTCGTACGGGGAGCGGCTGAGGGAACTGGGGGTGTTTAGTCTGGAGAAGAGGAGGCTGAGGGGAGACCTCATCGCCCTCTACAGCTACCTGAAAGGAGGGTGCAGAGAGCTGGGGATGAGTCTCTTTAACCAAGTAACAAGTGATAGGACAAGAAGGAATGGCCTAAAATTGCACCAGGGAATGTTCAGACTGGATATTAGGAAGCATTTCTTTCCAGAAGGGGTTGTTAGGCGTTGGAATGGGCTGCCCAGGGAGGTGGTGGAGTCCCCATCCCTGGAGGGGTTTAAGAGTTGGGTTGTAATAACAGTGAGGGATATGGTGTAGTTGAGAACTGTCAGTGTTAGGTTAATGGTTGGGCTAGATGTTTTTCAAGGTCTTTTCCAACCTAGACAATTCTGTGATTCTGTGACATCTCTAAAAGTTTCACATTTAGAATGTGCTCCCTGCAACAATCAAGTCTGTTATTATATGACATGTTTAATTCTTTTTTTAAATATTAAATATATATAAACCACAGAGATTTAATTAGAAAAAGAATAAGTTTTTGTTTTTGTTTTGTTTTGTTTTGTTTTGTTTTAAATCAGGTAAGTAGCTTCATGTAGTAGAAGTGTAGAGCTAAGAAACGAGTAATGTTGATGGCTTTATTTAAAACTGAGGTAATAGCTTTCTATTTATCTGTCATTCTTCCCAGTGGGAGGCAGTGGGAAGCAGTCAAGAAAATCTTTTCAGCATCCATTAAGATTTTTTTGTGTGGAAAAAGCTTTGGAATTCTTTTTTTCAAAAGCCATTTGAAAATATTTGTTAACATGTATGTATCCCTCTTATGTCTCTTTATGCAGTGGCTGACCTGTTCCTGGCAGCCCTAAACCTTTGTTCCTCTGGACTGCTCTTGACATGGCCAGTCCATCTGAAGCTGCATTCTAGCTCCACATACAGAGAGTCCTGCTAGGAACATGTGTAGGTATGCCAAATATTTTGCAAATCAAACTTCTGGGGTTTCACGGATGGTGAATCCTCAGTGAGATTTGGGTAGAGAGAACCATTTTTAGGTGAACAGTCAAGCCCAGAGCTAGATGTTGGAATGGGATGGAGGTGGTAGGGAAGACTGAGAACACCCAGCAGTATGAGCACTGAATATCTTCCAGTTGACCATTGTCCATTTATGAAACACCCAATGGTACATTTATTAAACACCCAATCTGTATCTAAAGCCATTTAAATTACCCCAAAAGAAGACAAAAACAATCAGTTGTTTAATTCTTACATTTTCATAGCAAAATCTGTGTATCATCTGTGGGCTTTCTTAAATTTCAGGCTGTGTCTATGTCAGAATAAGGGTTACAAATTTTTTTTGTCTCCTTGGCTACAACTGTATAACTAAATAATACTTCCCAGGGACCATTCTGTGGCCCTGATGTCAAATGGCATAGTCAGATTGAGCTTGGACTGCTGCATGTTTTGTCCCCTGTCCCCTCCAAATGGCAGGGTCCAAACTGTCTGTTAGGAAAGACCCCTGGCACATGCTGTTGTTCAGACTGGACTTAGGCAATGGCTGGAAGAATTGACACTGCAGCAGCCTCAGTGAGTTTGCTATGGGCAGATGACAGTCTGGTGCCCAAGCCCTTACCCTGGTTCTCTTTTATTTAATATTACAACATACCTGCCTACCTACATATTTATGTGTATACATTTATGTATGTATCTATACACATCTTATACTGAGTATATACTACATTCTTTATGTTGCAGTACTTAATGAATACAATCCACTGCATTGCCTCAACTTCCCACTCACAGAAGGCTCCTTGATTTTATTTAGGGAATTTTGGCTCTGCATCATGAGAGTGAAAAGTCAGGTTCTGGGAAATGGCAGTGTGGTATACAAAATCCACCCAGGAGAACTGGACATGTACAGTACAGAATAATAGAGATCTCAACCCATTTAGAAGGTTTGTGAGATCTCCAGATAGAAGGGTGGTCCTGATGACACTTTGAGAACCTCCCTTGGCCCCTTTGGTCTGGCTTACAGAGAAAGGGTAAGAAAGAAATCAGTGTCTGATCTTAAAGTTATCGGTCACTGAAGTTCAGTCATATGTCCCTTCAAAAAAACTTCCTGCTTAGAAAATACACTGTTGTCACCACTGGGAAGACATTACAGACAAGTATTGTTTTATTCCCTTTGAAAATATGTCATTTAAAGTGACAAAGCCTTTTGCTTTGGGAGCATTGGCAAGAATTAATTCCTGATTAAATGCAAAGTCTTTTCTTTCTGTCATTCTAAAGAGTTAACAGAAAATTTCAAAGATTACTGATATTTCTTTATTTCAGAAATGACAGTAATATATCTATATCATCTGGGAGTTACTATTATTAATACTGAATCTTCCTACATAAGAGAGGTTTAAAAATTACTACTGTTTTTAACTTCAGCACATATGACTGTAAGATGGATAGCTAAGCCTACAAAAGCTATATTAAGAATATTTTCAAACAAACCTAAACTAAATGAATTTGATCTGATGAGTGTATACTTATTCAGTCTTGAGAGACTGAGTCCAGGAATACAAACTGCTGTTCCTTGTACCTGATCAAAGTAGTGGTCAAACTGATGAAGTAGAGCTAATTTCGTATATATCCAATAAACCCAGAATCTATACTTAATAAAGTTCTTTTATTTCTGATTCAAATACACACATATCTTATTTACTGTGCAAATAAGACAGTCTGGTCTTACTATTTTTAGCCCTGAAAAGTCACCTGCTGACATTCATGAAGATGTTGTATATCTTAGTTCTACAGCATGAGGTTTTTTTTTCCTAGCAACAAGTAGAACCATATAATCACAGAGTCACTTGTTTTGGAATGGACATCATGAGGTTATCTTGTCCAATCCCCTGCTCAAAGCAGGTCCAGCTTCAAAGATAGGTCATGTTGTTCAGGGTCATATCCAGATAAGTTCTGAATACCTGAAAGATTAATCAATATTTGAAGAGCCAGGGAATAAGAAGGAATATTTCCACAATTTTTTGTTGCTTACCAATAGTTATCTTGTCCTTCCAGCTGCAAATCCTGTGATTTCTGCCCTCTTATGCTCTTTTTATATTCTCTAGTTGAAGCAGCAGGCTTTATATTGTTGTCAGCTGTTTTTTCTTGGGGTTTCTCTTTGGACATCATCATGTAGACTTGGCAGAGAAGACAATGCCACGGAAAAGATTTGAAGAGGTGTTTTTTAACAGTTATCCCTCCTCCATGGTAATCAAATGTAATCAAAGCTAAAGGGATCTGTCCCTTTTTTGCATGGACTGTGTTGACTAGCACCCTTTGGCAAATATATTTTCAGCAAATTTGTCTTATTTACATTCTGAGAGTAAAGTCCAGTGCCTGACCTGTGCCATCTTCAACAGGAGAAGAAATATCAGTTTAAAGAAAAGCTGATGATAAGTTCTTTAAAGGGCTTTTGTCATTGTGTATTATTCATACCATGATGTTATTTGGTTTTGTATCTTGAGATAGAAAAACAGTGTGCATAAGTACCTGATGATTCAAGAATTAAATCAGAACTGACAGGACTGATTTAATAGTAAAGTTATAGTGAGTGATCTCATTAGAAACAAGAAAATCTGTTCAGTCTGTTCAACTAACTCGGAGTCAGAATTGTTAACAAGGTCGCATCCACCGTGTTTGTGATTAGATATTTTGATTCAAATCTCAGTATTAAATAAAAGATGGCCTCTCTGATGTCTGGTGCTTTTGAACATATCCTGGAATTTCTGAATATTGTTGTTCTCTGTACTCTTAGACCTGTATTAATTAATGTGAGTACAAAGATTTGAGCGAGGTATATTTTTGCAGTTTGTTAGCGCTATTTTACCTGTAATTTTTTTCAGAAATGTCTTTTTTTTTTTTTTTTAATGAAAATTTTCAATAATGATTTTGCAGATTTTTCATATATCCTCATGTGACATCTGGTAACTGTCAGATGAGATGTTATTTCGTGTTCAGAATTGCTGTCTGCCTGATGTATGTTTGGAACACCAGGATGAATCTGCTCTGTATGTACAGGTTAGGTGCTCAGCCAATCTATGTCTGCACCCTGTGTGCTATGCACATCATTTCTCAGCAGTAGGAGAGAACTCCTGTGGATGCGCTGTCCAGCAGCTGTGAATATATAAACATGTTTTCAAGAGATGAACACGGCAGAATCCTCTGTTTAGAAGGTTTTATAGTTATCACAGCTGCATGTGTAAAATATTGTGTTGAAAGAGATATGTATACACAAAAGAGAGATAAAGCAAGTCTGGAGGTTCCTATCTGTTTTAAATTGGTCCCATCAAAGGCAAGAACATAAAGCATTTCCTCATGAAATGCTCAGCCAAGTGGGAGGTGAGAATCACTGCACTGACGGGTTGGTCACTCTGCATTCCAGATTACCTTCCAGATACTGCTCTAACCACTGCCTCCAAGGCCTCAAGGTAGAGACTCTTTCGAGCTTTCTGTTGAAGATCTTCTCCTGTAGTTGGGAGAATTACAAAAGTAATTGGGATGTAGAGCAGAGCAAGAGTGAATATTGTTGTGTGTCCTGTTACTCAAAGGACTCACCTATGCATAGGAAGCAGGAAGCTGATCTGTTTTTCAAGATTTCTTTATAGACCTGTCAAATTACTCTTTAATCTATGTTTAATCTATGTGAAAAATATCATCCACTCTGAACTATTTAATGCAAAAAATGTCTCCAACGAGGTATTATATATGAATGAGGTTAATAGCACTTTCAGTCATGTTCTTGAAGGAAAGAATGACATAGAGTTTATCTGCAGAAAAACAACCTTGCTGTAGGAGAGGTTTAGGAGCTCCAACTGCTGATCAGGAGTACTTGCCTGTTTACTGGGTAAGGTATTCAAGCCTCCAAGTAATGCAGATCTTGAGACAAAGGCTTGTTTTTTGACTATTGTCCTTGTGAGTAGCTTTCACTCAGCATATCAGTTCTCTCTTCTCACCCACTGCAGGCCCTCACTATGTAATTCAGACCATGCATTTTGTTATGGAGGCCACATCGAGTCCTAGTAGATATAAACCCTTGTAAGCCAGGTTGTACAGGAAAGACATCACTAACTCAAAAGTAGCAAACAAGAAAGGCAGTGAGAAGAACTGGCTGGGGGAGGCCAGGCAGCAGATCACAGTAATTCATGTGAAGACAAACATGCTGTTTGACAGTTTAGTGTTCAAGATAAAGGGACAGAAGTATAGATGCTGCCAGCCTCTGCCTTAGACTTGCTGTAGTCTTTACAACTATGCAGTGTAGGTGTAAAAGAAAATCTTTCTATGTATCATGTAGAATTCAATCTTACTATATATAATAAACCCATTTTTCAACTACATTTGTGACTGCAGAAGTAAGGCTTGGAAAAAGAGGTCCGAGCAAGTTGAAAAGGATGTGAGGAAAAGAGTGCATAAGGGACAGTAGGAAATGTTATGGATTACCTATACACACATGCACACATACACAGAGAGTTTTTCTGTATCTTACACGGACAGCAGCAGAGCTCTTCTTGAACCAAAAGCAGTATATTTATCCATAACACTTTTGATAGTGGACACAATTAAATCTATACTCAAGAAATTCCACAGCCAATACCCAGAGTATGCTGATGGGAGCTGCATCCAGCTGCCTGTCAGAGAAAGCATAAAAGTGATGGGAAGCCTCTGAAACTGGTAGAAAAAACAGGATTCCTTCCTTCAGAAAAATAAAGCATCAAAGAATGCTTGCTCCAAATGAGTAGTCTTCTTTGACAAGTTTTCCGAATCCTGGTGCTCTGCAGCTATTGCACTGTTTGCACTGCTTTCTTTCACCAATTATGTATTAGCTACACAAATAAACAGATGCAGCCAAGCCTTAGGAACAATGGGATTCCTTCAGAAGGGTGACTGCCGACTGCAAAGTGGAAACACCACCAACTCATTAGTCTTAAGGGACAAGGCAGGAGGCAAAACTCAGATTCATTTTAACTAGGAAAAAAAAAAAAAGCTAAAATATCTGACAATAAATTATCTTTCCACATTAGGTAAAATGGGATTTTAAAACAAGGCATTTCATCAAAAACACAGAAATCCAAATCCCTCTGTGTGACTGTGGTATGTATACAGTCTTTTAACAGATAGAAATGGATCTCCCTATACTGCTTTATGTACAACATTTGCATGGATGGAGAATTCTGGGGTAATTTTATAACTACCTGGCACAAGTAAAGGTAAGCAGAGGAGGCTTATAGTCTGGAAGATGCAGACTGCCCAAAGAAAGAGAGCAATTAATACAAAGTAGAAGTTTATTAGTTACTGTAAGCTGACAACATGAGTCACCATACTTCCCATTTTAGGTGTTTAGAAAAACCTTTCCAGTTCTTCAACTTGAAGGAAAAGAGGAGGGAATACAATCTAGACACTAGAGCAAAAAGAACAGGACAGACAGCTGTTCTACAGCTCCTTTTTTTCTAGATAGGCTAAAGTTACTCAAAGTCTGAGAAACAGGTCAAATTAATTACAGTTCTCAGAGAAAAGCATCACAGAAGAATGTTCACATGCCAGCTCCAAAGTACTTCTCGTTTAGCCCCAACCATAGGGCATATTTAGGGGCCATTGGGATATAGTGCGTTTCTGAACCATGTTCCCAAACTTGTTCCAGCTGGGAGCGATGAATAGAGAAGAATAGAAATTTGCCACTGAGGATGAAGAGTAGGTGATGACTGTGGGGGCTAAAGAGACCCTGGCTTGTGAAGGTCATGTTTTCTTCTTTCT
Source organism: Athene cunicularia (assembly GCF_003259725.1). Taxonomy (NCBI): domain Eukaryota; kingdom Metazoa; phylum Chordata; class Aves; order Strigiformes; family Strigidae; genus Athene; species Athene cunicularia. The sequence goes on along the minus strand of NW_020799142.1, from coordinate 14,113,641 downwards.
GTCATGCACTGGTCATCTTTCTCTGGCTTCCCTTGCTGATTCCTGAGATGATGCTTAGGAAAGTATTAAGTGCTCTTTATGATAGAAAAACAAGTCAGTGAGTTCAAAAGTAGAAAGGTATGAGAGACTGAGGTATGCTATTTAAAGAAATAGGACTTTAATTTTACTAAATTAAGATGGAAGTGTTCGAAGAAGAGGATTTTTATAAACACTATCTTATGCTTCCACTCTGGAATTTCAGAAATCTCATGGACTATGACAGACTCCAATGAATAAATTTGAATTAATGGATTCAATAACCAAATATTTGCATTTCCCCTGTTTAGAGGAGTTTAGATTTGGAGGTTGCCAAATAGAATAGAGATGATTAAGAGGAAGGCCAGAGTACCTCACCTTCCACCAGTCTGACTATTAACACAGTATATTTGTAGGGGCAGTTAAGCCAATGGAGAACTATTTAAGTGAAGAAATACTTACATGACAATTTTATTTCCGGTAACATATTGGCTCTAATGCCACAAACCCAGAAAAGATTTCAGTGCCAATTAAACATGCCACACATTTTGAAATAAGACATAGCAATACTTAGACATTAGCAATACAGTTGAGAGCTTCTGAGCAGAGCTTTTTCAAACAGATTTGGAAAAAAAAAAATAAAAAATATAGCTGTAAGACTGAGGCATCAAGTTCCAAGTCAGCTAAAAGGAAATGTGCATGGACAAGCCGTAACTTGCAGGAGTCTCAAAAGGAAGTGCTGACCCAAGTTTAACTATAGTCATGTAAATAATACTACACTAATGTACTATTACCATATGTATTATAATTCTGCAGCCACAGATTTTCTTGAAGAAAACAGCTGCAGTACTGAAGTTTTAATCATCTCAAAATTACAAGGCAGAAAATTTACTCAGGCTTCAGAATCTGAGTATCACAAAAGGAATGGTTATGAAGAATGTCATTATGATAATTATTTGTTCTTTCTTTTTGTTAAAAAGATTTTCAATCCTCAAGTTTGGTTTTATGTCTGCTTGTAAATAGGATATTGGTATATGTTTTCAGGTGTCCACCTACTCTTTTCAAAACAATAGTAAAATATCTAAGGTCTATGGTAAAGATAGAGGGGTTAGGGAAGATAGTGCCACCAACTAAATTAATGACAGATCTCCTGCTCAAAAGAAGGAGATCTGTCAAAATGTCTGGCCTCTGCATGAGCTATCAGAGTAAGAAGAAAAGAGAAAATGGCGACTAATCTTCACATACACTAAGGAGTGGGTGCAATCAGTAGTGTATCCCAGGGTCATCTGATTTTCAGGTGGGGGATGTTTTGAAAATATGTTATGGCTTCCATCTGACAGATACCAAGGTCTCTTCTGAAGAAACCAAAGCCCAGAGGGATTCCTGGCTCTCATTTCATTGTGGTTCAGATGTGAGAAGGTATATGCTTAGGTCAAGAAGCCTGGACATGTGTTCAGGTCCACTAGGTTAGATGTTGCCATAGGGATGAGCCTCCAGCTTGGACCTATAAAGTTTCGACTATTAAAAGTATCAGCCACTTATGTGTGTGTCACCCTTCTGCACATGTAGTGTTAGAATTCCTCTAGTGATTTGGGACACCATATGACAGATCTGTCTGGTCAACGTGATGGCTCATAGAACAGGAGAAACCTTCCAGCACTGTAGAGCTGGTATTCTTGTCACCTCATGGGATTCTGTAAATAAAATATGTATAAAGTATGCTTTTTTTATCTTTCATTTTTGAGCCACCAGGATTCCCTTCAGTCATGTTCCCAGATTTCCACAATACTTCTGTTCTCACAAGGTCATTCTTCACCAGGACATAGGCTGTTTGGGTTTTTTGGTTGTGGGTTTTTTGTTTTTGGTTTGTTTTTGTTTTTAAAGGGGGGGGGAGGGGGAATTATAAAACTCACTATAAGAATGAAAGCAGACTGCAGGACTTTCTTGGCCCATGAAAGACAGGGAAAACTTTCTATGGACTGTGGTCTTGGTTGTACTAAAACTGAATTAACAGGCTTTAACTACCATTATTAAAGTGGATCAACACAGTGTGCATACAAATCACTTACATGCCTGAGTTTAATAAGAAAAAACAAAAGTCACTGTATGTAAAGAGTCTCACTGTTAAAAATGGACTTATCTACATTAAATTCTGTGAGTTGAACCTGGATTCTTTCATTATTTTTGAGTAATCTACACAATGAGGAACTTTAACAATAGCATTTAAATCTATTGATAGTAATATTGAATGCCTTATTTTTACTGTATATAGACAAGTGTATTTGGAATATTATATAGCAAAGTCTCATAGCTCATGTGTCCACAGAAGACAGAGCAGTAATTACTGTTATCTATATTTCATAGGCGGGGTATTTGAAGTGGTTATAACACTTCTTAGAGAGCTGCGATTATTGGAAATGAGGTTGTTATCATTATCAGTTTCATGTAATCGTTCTGCCCCCAAAAGAAAGCAGTATAAACAGAGTACTGGAGAGTTTTAATCTTCTCTTAATAAGAGTCATAAGGTAAACTGCAGTGCAGTTTCTAGTGTCAAAAACTCTGTTTCCTGGAAACATGTCTCAGGATCTTTGGTGCATCTCTAATCCTTCAAGGATTGTTTTGCACTGCATTGTCAGAAAAATTGCCCTTTGGAGCAACTGTGATGACTGTGTTTATTGCAGCCTACAGAGGTAAAAAACAAAAGTGACTTAGTCTGATCTGCTCTACCTTCTGATCATAAAGGGCTGTGCTGGGGGACAGATCCAGCACAAGTCATCCAATACAAGATGCAGAGATTATGAATCAACACCAGAGGCATTTTCAGCAGTTGACATTTACCATGGAAACAGTAACCATCTAAAAACTCCTTTAGACAGCCACAGTTCAGTGACTAGTTTGTTGTTAGCAAGGAAACTGTTAGCAAGTCGTATGACAATGAGGTTTTGTGAGATGATTACTGTTGTAATTAATTCATAAGTATTACTGCATTACTGAAGGCCCAGGATCTGAGCACCTGTTCAGGCTAAGCTGTTGCCTAGCTCTGCTTCTGTTTCTCTGTTTTTTCCTTCTCTCCTCCTTTCCTCCTCCCCTTCATTGGAATAGTCAAGTAGTCAGATGTGTGTCCAAACGCATCCGTTCCTCATAATCATTCCTCTCCCTGTCAGACACCCAATTCTCTTCTCTATTTATGTCAATAAGGAGCAATTCTGTTAAAGTCAGCAGAGTTAAATTAACGAAAAAGTATAGGTGTAAGTGAAAAGAATAAACCGCTGCAAACCTTTCAGTGAACATTCGTCAGTACAGTCCATCTATTTCATGCCACTCCACTTATGCAAGCACTCATAAACACAGTTTAAATGACAAGTTAGCTAGGTTTATAGATTATATGTGCTGGGGAAAAAGCAAGGGACCAAAAGTGTGTACCTAATCCTTTAATTATTTGAGATTAAGTAGTATTTGTTTGAAAGAATCTCTTATTTCACATGCAGATAAGAATGTAAGAGTTACATTTGCTAGAAGGTTTATAAGTGGTGTTATTTTCTCTGTGGTATCTTTTCCACAAAGAGATGCCCCGTATTTACTGCTGATGGTCTTCCTATCTTTTAAACACACCAAACTGATCTAAAGATAACCTCCCAAACAATGGGAGGTTAATGACATGATCATTTTGAAACTGTGTAACTGATACATCAACTTTTCAAATTATCATAACCCATTTAAAATATCTCAGTCAATAGGAAACTGACCCAAAAAGATGTCAAATAAACCATGAATAAAAATCAACCCTGATAATAAAGAGCCACTGTCAGTGAGAAAGTTATTTTAAACCATGTCAGATCAATAGATGCCATTTTTAGTGGAATATTTTAAAAATATATTCTGACCTTTATCTTTCATGTAGGCAGCAAGTCCTAGTGGTTACTGATGACATCACTGAAGACTTTACTACAGATAAAACTTATTACTTACTGGTACATTGTCGGCAGAACATTGTGGTATTTATCCACGTTATCTTGTTCATTATATCTGCTTATTATCTCCATCTTAAACACTTTTAATCTTGTTTTATGTGAAACCCAGTGATTTTGTGGAAGTGTGTTGCCAGTAATTAAGAAAATTCTAATATTCAGTAAGGTTGAGATGGGACTCTTGAAAATTTCATATGAGTAGGAGATGTCCTCCTACTGAGACATGAACCTTGGCTTCTATTTAAGACAGACATACCCAACTGGTGAGTTCTGTCTGGAAAGTGAAGCTAAGGGAGGCATTCAGAAACATCATCCCATAAGAAACCATGAAGAATTAGAGAGGCCATTCTGATTAAGGATGTGAAAGAGGTAACTTCTCTTTCTAAAGAATTTTCTATATGTTGCGGTCTCTGAATTATATTGTTGATCCTTCTATTTGAAGATACACCCACTTAGTTTTTAATATTTATGCTTTTATGATTTTATTATTATAGTCTGTTTATTAATGGAATGAAAATCAAATCCAGTGGGATAGCTAATTTTTTATAACATCTGATCAACTAAGTTTTGGCAATACAGATTATTAGGGGTGATGTTTAAATGCAAGAACTTTACAGGCTTGGATGATCCTACTCACTAGTTGTGATCTGAAACTGATGTCAGTTTTTGAAGTTTGTCTTATTTTTGAGAGGTCAATTGTATTCTGGTGGCTTTATGAAAAATTACTTGTGCAGCTATCTATCTACTTGACTAAAAGGCCAGCCGTTTACTGGGCAGAAATAGCACTAAATCTTGATTGTGAAAGAACCAGTGTCAGATGACACAGATATGAATACAGCGTTTGTCACAGATGCTGATAAAACTGGTATATGCTTCACTTGTCTCCCCTGAAAATATGAGTAAGGGAAACAAAGGAGAGCCAACAGAGGCTGACTGTTGAGGAAGGAGCCAATCATCCATTTTCAGCCTGGGACTGAGCCAGGGTTGAGCCTACCACAGTGACATGGATGCTAGTTAATGGTTCAAACTGTATCTGCTCTCACAGTCTCCAAGTGTGCATAAAAATTTGAACTGAATGACCTCATGAAGGCCAGAGAAATTGAGTCTCCAGAAGTCTTCCCCTTGTCTCAGAGAGAAAAGCCGTTATTGACCAGGAGAAACAGTTTAGGTTTGCCCAGCCACAAAATAACCATACCTCATTGTGATAGCATTGAGAACTGCTGCAATATAGCTTCTGCAACCTGGCCAATCCATTTTTCCTGAGATAAGTGTTCCCACTTCCAATGTCTTCAATGCTTATTATAGATTAATCAGGTCTTATATTGTCAGCTTTGCTGTCATGCTTGAAGGTCTGGACACAGGACATTGGGTCAAAGAAGATTGTTTCAGTAGAGGCTTATGAAGTTTTCAGACGTTTCTCTGCAACCAGTGCATACTGCACAGATCAGATTTCTGAGGGGGTATGCTCCTAGCACATGCATCAGAGCTGATTGCCAGGTAGTGTTTTTACAGGATAAGTTAATGTATTTAAACTAAAAGCTTTGTAATGAGAAAAGGAAGTCAGCTATTGAAAAAATCCATCAGCAAAGCTGCTGAGTTTACAGTGACTAATACACTATAATCAGACAATGAGCATGTAATGTCGTCATTGAAATGGTATGTGATTTGTTATGCGACTTAAGGTGGTACAATTCTTTATGGCCTTCTGAAATACACCACAAACTGGGAAAGTCACATTTAAACTTTTTATTCTAAGAATCCTTGCAATTTCTTTGACTTGGAATCTTTTCCCAATGTTCCTCTTCCTCATCCTAGAGTGAGAATGTTCCCTTCTGCTCATAGCATAGATAGAAGCAGACATATCTAGGTAGAATGACTGGCTTGGGACAGTGAGGCCAAAAGAGACAATCAGACAGCATCCGTCCCAAGGAAGGAGACGGTCAGATTATAGATGGAGGTTGTTCTTGGTGGCAGTCTCTAGTTGTAGCAAGGGTAGTTACTGTTCAGCTTTAGGTAAGATTAACACAGCTGTGAATGTCATTTTGGGTAAGAGTTGTACCTCCCCTCATGACTGGGGAAAAATGTTTAATTTTCATAATACGACACAGGGAGGCTGCACTTACCTAGGTACAACCTGTTTCTCTCATAAGCTTTGATAAATGGATTTGTCAGTATTTTATGCAGGAGTATGTTGCTGTTGGAATAATATGCTAACTCTTCAATGAAAACAGGATTTATCACAGCCATGTGTTAAAGAATATGAAGGATTATGGCCATTAAAGCTCGACTGTAAGATCAGGGCCATCAGAGTTTCCTGTTTCAAACTGGGCTACAAGGCATGGCAATATACACTTCATAACAGTCAAAAGGCCCACAGTCAAACACCAAAAGCAAGAGTCACGGCCATGTATCACAGGAAGCAATTGTAGGACATGGTTTTGTTGTAGGTCTCCACAATAGCAAAGAACTTGTTGAGATCATCTCTACCAGAGACCTAAAGGGAAAGCAGAAAACACAGAGAGCAAATTGGAAAGAAGTTCTAGATTTGCCTTTAGGATAAAAGTCTTTCTTACTTCACATCTATTGTCAAGTGAAAGCCTGGTGCATGAGGAAAACATACCGGTTTCACCAATAAATCAGACCTTTGCAGTAGATAAACCCTATCCCACAGTACCCTTGACTTTGCACATTAGCTGGGGAAAGCCCCCATTCCTACAGCACGACTGCTTCAGATAAGCACAGAAATCCAGGACTGGACCATGACAGGAAAATTCCAGGCTTCATTTCTCAAGCCTATATTTTTAAATTATATAGGTAGAGCCTAGTTATTTTCTTAAACCAGTTTTCTGCTAATGGGATTTTTATGAAGTTACATGTTCCAGTGAAGTTACTTCTAATTAACTCTACCTAGTGTGAGTGGGAGAGCGCTCACATCTCCAAGCTGTGTTCACATACAAGGAGGTACCACACAAAGGCCAAAATGTCTCCCAGTAAAATAAGACTTTCTTTGGCTTTGAAGGGTTACAGTGACCAAGGAAGAGAAAAATGAAAGATAGAAAGGTTGTCTGTCTCCTAAAGAGATTGCTGGAAACCCTGACTGTTTGTGAGTTAGTTTTCAGAGAAGGACTAAAGAAAAAATGGCTTGTTTAAAACCTAAAAATTTTTGAACTGTAACTGTAGTGACTCTGTTTCTTCAGTTTAAACTATTCCACTTTATGTCCAGTCAGCCTTGCTGTTTTGTTCTTGAATGAAATCTACTCTCAATATGAAAATTAAGAACCTCTCTGATTTACCTAGACTTCATAAACTGGTTGCCACTAAGCAGTACTCCCTCTCCAGCACAGAGCAACTACTGTGGTCATTTCAGGGTATAGTCACCCATTATTTTTTCTAGTGTGATTTGTATCCTTATAACATAAATACCTTATCTATTATAATACAATTGATCTATCAATAACACGGTTGAATGTGGTGATGTAGTTTGTTTAATAAACATCTACACACCACTGACCCTGCAGTCTATGTATCAGCATTGCACACTGTATTCATACTGCCTTCAGTCATTAGAATTTAATCAATTTATATAATAAAAGCTAGTGACTAGCCATGATAAAGCAGGAACTGTGTTCTTTTAGGGAGCTGTGTTGTAAATAAAAAGAATGCTGGCATGGGAAAACTTTTCATAGGAAAAGGCACCTAATTAGTACTTATCTTGGTCCCAATGGGATGAAAAGAGGTGGTATGGTAGAAAATTAATAGCTTTTTTTTGATTTTGTATTGTCTTGTGGGTGAGGATTTTAGTGGTAAAGAAGTATGCTTGAGACTACCTTGTATTTCTTACCTTTGCATCCCTTCCAAATTAGCATCCTCTGACTTTTTATATCAGTAAAATTCTGGACCAGCTCCAATGATTGCAGTAGAAACCATTGAAACAATGCTGGTGGTGAGAGAATTCAAAACACCTCTGGGAATTTGTAGTGGATACAAGAAAGAAACCAGCCAAATTATCTGGATAGACACCATTTCAATTCATTCTGTGAATGCCATCCTTTCAGACTGTAAGAGCTTAATTAAAAAGTAAAAAAATAAGAAGTAACATGATTTTGACAATCCTAGAGGTGTCTTTCAGAAATTCTGTTCTGACTGGCACAAGCAAGAAAAAGGTTAAAACTTAGTATGCATAGCACCTGATTAAAACGTCAATCAGCATATCCACATACTTTTATGCCTCATTTAAATGGTTCAAAAGTATCAATATTCACGTCAATAAGTAAAATCCACTGTCTTTCTTATGCTTCCTAATTGTGTAATGTTCATTACAGCTACAATCTGTAGTACATATAAACTTCTTAATTTGACCATGGACCTTATAGGTATATTTATTGAGTGGCTTGTAATAAAAAAAAAAAAATGATTCATCCACAAAATCATGCCATTCTTTTTACATGGATTGAAAACATTCCCTGTCCTCACAGTGCTCCTGGGAATTGTCTACATCTACTTCTCTGGAGTGAGAGCAAAGAGATAGTAATGTTGAGCAGCTGGATCCAGAGAATGGTTGAGGTTGGAAGGGACTTCTGGATGTCATCTTGTCCAACCCCAGTCTCACCATTTAGAGTGGGATTCAGTTTGAAGTTGACACCTGCATTTCCATATAAACATATTTGGTATATATGTAAGCTGTATGTAAAAGCTCCCATGATAGTCAAAGAAGATGTTGGGCTCAGTTCAGTTGAACACACAAGTCTAGTGCATTTGAAATGTCCTCAGAAAACTCACCTGGCCTCTAGCCACCCCCATGAAAATCAGAGGTTAAGGTCCTGTATCACATCTGGGTCTTGTATCACATCTGCCAGCTGTCTTAATTCCTATGTAAAAAGCCATAGAATTTATGGCAATTCCTACAGGTGAGAAATCTCTGCTCACCTAAGTAAAATTGTCACGGATATTTCATCCTGCTTTCAAAGTTACTGCTTGGGATTTATTTCTCTTTACACTTTTCATTAACTCAGTAGACATCATGGCTAATAGCCCTCCCATCTTTTTTGCACCTCTCTGACTAGTTACTTGAGTCCTTTCCCACTCTAGAGGCACTACCTATCAACCTTCTCATTCCACTCCCCCACACTTCTTTATAATTTTGCACAAGCCTAGATGCCATTCAGCTTCAATATGCAAAAGACAGGGACCTTGTAATGGCACTTCCTACTTTACTTCCTCCTGGACATTTTCATGCTGTGGATTACAATGCCAGCATGAAGCAAAATGTGACATTAACTAGTTAAGTAAGCAAAGCCATGAAGCATGCCACAGGTTGGTCCTTTGGAACCAAAGCTCATTGCTATTGCACTCTTAAGTACTTTCTAATGGAAACTTTGCTGCAGACTGCTTCTGTGCATTTGCTGAAGGTTCATGTAATTTATAATTGCTTATATATGCATTATTTCTACAGATATTTTCTACATTAAATATACCTCAAAGAATATCTGGTATACCATGGCAATATCAGATATTTTTAGTTAAAAAGTAAGTAATAAAAAGTGCACATAGTCTAAGTGGGCTATTTTTATTTAAATTAAGTTTAAAAATATTAAATAGACATGGTCCTTTTAAGTTCTAAGTAGAGCTGTATGTAGACAACACTCCTTAGAAGCCTGAATGATTTATGGAATATGTTTCTCTCCTATAAAACAGAGATTTAAATTCTCTGCTCCCTTAGAAAATCTTCTCTATGAGTAAATTGGTGACTCGTCCTGTGAAAAGATTTCTAATGTGAGCATGATAAAATGCCTAGAAGTGTCACATGCTGGTGTCGGTGTATGTCGTGTTCCCATTTATATTTATAGCAAAACACAGTTTTTAGTGGAATAGAGAGCTGCTTTTAAAGCACTCCCTGGGTCAAAACATATGGTCAGTGTAAGGTACACCACAGAATAGTGTGTGCTACATTCTGTCCTCTTTTATAAAGCAACAAAAACATTTGCAAATAGGAAATAAAATGTGTTACATGAGTGTTTTCTAATCAAATATTCTTTATATATTAGAAATTTATTGCCATAGGTAAAAATCTCTGCTTTAAATCAGTAAATATGATATACTATAAGGGAGACTGTCCAAATGCATAATGTTTGTTGTCCTGTAAAGCTAATCCAGTCCGGTACTTTTTATAGCTTTGAGCACTTTTAATTTTCTCTTGACATCACTGTCAAGAGCATGTGGATTAGTCACAAATAGACAAAATCAAAGTACTTTGTCCCCATGAAACTTACTAAATCTTCACATTTGCAAATTTGCTTTAGAGACCTTATACTCCCTTTCCTTTATTCACCAGAGTGCAATTACTTAGGGGTTGGGCATTTTTTAAAGCTCAAGGTGGGAACATGACTAGCCCATTCTAATTCCATCCTATTGATTTGCTTTAATGTGTCTCCAATAAAGGAAGTCAATGACATCTCATAACATGAGTGGTTCAAAACTATTACTTTTTCTTTTTCCTACTTAGATTAGTAATAATGCTTTAACATAATGTTCCTGAGATTTTATGGCCTTCTATAAACTGAAACAGTCTTGCCCCAGATTTAGTAATCATATTTCTCTGCTGCCTCTTTGCCAGTGTTTCCAGCTATGAGTTCATTAAAGCGTTCCATGACCTTTCTGCACTGGATGTATATAATATATAATATATAATAACTTCGGTATTATATAAGCAATGGTCTACATCCAGCCTGTCCACCTGTATAGGTATGTTGTTTGGGGTACTGTTTCTTTCAACTGATAACTGCATCAGCAGAAGCCTTGTTATGAATGTAGAAAGAAATATCTTCCTGCGTTTCCTATATGGGGCTCTATTGTTTCAACTGAAACAGAATGGTTGAAATGACAAAACTTTTTAAGAGAAGGAAAGGTGTTAAAACAATTTACAGCTGTATATGTATATTAACTTAAAATAGAGTAACAGCCAGTGACTTAGAAGTGACTGCCTTTAGAACTCAGTTCTTCTAAGTCACTTCTGATAATCTTAAAATATCATGTCTACTAATATGCAAACCAAGGGTTGTAATACTCTGGGTGAAATAAAAATGAAAGAGTCCACACTAGAAGAGCTTTATTTTGACAACAAAGAATTCTGAAAAAAAAAAAAAAAAAAAAAAAA
>NW_020799142.1:14091794-14102455 GCF_003259725.1 Athene cunicularia | reverse complement strand
AGTGAATAAAGAAGGGGGGTGGGGGGGTGGGTATGGCATATGTATTTATCCTACACATCTGTTCATGTCAGACACCAGAGAGGACAACAGCAAGTGATAATACAAAATGTGTATTTTGCCTATTGTAGGTTTAAAATATTCTAAACCATACAAAAAACTCTTTTTTTGCTAAAGTGAGTTTGACCTAAGTCAGGAAGTACTGCATGACTTAAGGAGAAATCTTGTCTCCTAAGAACTCAAACTCACCCTCCAAAGCGAAGTACCTTAAATAAATATTGATGCCTGCTTTGGAAAAAGAAACCTCTGAGCCATGTCATCTTTCTTCATCAATTCTTTGTGGTGTAGTCCACTAGAAAATGAAATTTCTTGGAGGATCTGGGAGAGTTTTCATCTTGATATAACAAAGACATTTTTTAAAGGAAGAACAATCATTCATTGGAGTAACATGACCAGGGACATAGTAATAAGTCCTAAACAAAGGTACTTGGCAAAAAAAGGTCCCATTCCCTAAAGACTTTTGAGTATATCATGTGTTATGTATATTCTAGAGAGCCATAGTTGTTAACAGAAGGGACAGTTTGTAAGCTGCACAAAAACTTAACTACTCTCAGTATTTTTTAATTTAATCAAAATGTAATTTGATGATATTATCATGAAAGGGATGATATATAGGTATTCACTCTCACTATTCTAATCACAACAGGGCACTGTCTGTGGAAAACACTATTTTTCCACAGCTGTAGTGTAAATAATTCAGCTTTAATCAAACCCCACATCTGGTCAGGCTTATATGGTAAAATGTAATGTCAAAATAGGGTTTACCCCACCTGCTAGTCTTCCACATGATTTCTATTATTTCTGTATGAAAACATCCTAGGGGAGAGCACCATACTGAAATGGTTGCATACAAGGCACAAAGACAAATTCAGACAGAAAGCTGAAATCCTCATTTAAAAATACATCCTTGTGTTGCGTACTAGGCGTAAGTTTACTCTTTGTTTATCAGTGTGTGCTCGCTATGCAACACTCCCACTGCTATCGTTTAACCAGAAGTCAGTGGGAGTTGTCATGTATCACACACAGCAGAAAACAGCATTACGCTTGCCTTTCTAATCCACAGATGGTCACTTGGAGGGCAATAATATTTTACCATATGTCTCAAGTGTAGTGGGGTGAGTATGCACAAGTGTAGCTAATGTACTGACATAGTAGCACAAAACAAGACGTCATATTGAAAGAATAAGTGCATGTTATTCTAGATATATGGAAGAATGTTTTTTACGAAGAGAGTGGTAAAACGATGGAACAGGTTGCCCAGTAGATGCCCCATCCCTGGAAACATTCAAGGTCAAGTTGGACAGGTCTGTAAGCAACCTGGTCTAGTCAATTATGTCCCAGCTCATTGTAGAAGTCTTGGACTAGATCACCTCTGAAGGTCCCTTCCAACCCATACCATTCCATGATTATATGACTCTATGTTGATGTTACTGGAATGCACCTTACAATAAAAAGCTAGAGTGAAGAAGTCTGCCGTGGCATGATTTAAAGACTGTAACTTGGTGGTGTGACAAACTGTTTGGCAAATACAGTAGCAGATAAAAACAATGAGATCCCTTCTCTCCTGTCCTGAAATTAGGTAGCATTTTGTAATGGGTAGATTTGACTAGGATGCCACTTTTCTCCCCATTAGAAACATCTGCTGTCCAGTTTATACCTAGAGATGGCCAGTTATTCCTCATCTGTTTTTTTGCCAGTGTTTTCTTACAGTTGAAATTATTTTCCCTATAGACCTTTACTACCTTAGCTTATTTACATGTTTGCTTTTAGCTTTTGCTTCACTAAACCAAATAGGCCACTGTCTTTGGAAATATTTTTAACTGAGTGCAGCCTGCAGGCAGGTATGCAAATTCTGGCAGTAAGTTAGCTCAGGTACAAGAAACAGTCAAACAGAAGCAGCTCACAGCCTAATTCAGGATAATTTGCCCTACTTTACAGCAGGACTCTAGACTTTATTGAGTTCTCACCCTTTTCTTTTAGTTTGGCTAATACTTTCTATGTGACTTCATATCAGATGCTTACAGAAATTCAGATTGCATTTCTGTGAAAAAGCTTTCATTTTCCAGCACAGTCTATCTTTGACTGACTCATATATAGTTTATGTTATTTTATATATCTTTAGCCATTATTCTCCTCAATATGTCCTAATGCTTTACATGCTATTGAGATCAGGCTAAATCTATAGTAGTTATTTGGATCTCTTTACCTCATAATCTTTCTCTTCTAAAATACATCTATTTTATTGTCATTTTGCAATAAAACAATGTTACACTCTGCTCACTAGAGTTTTTTTAAACACTTTTTCCTGTGCCTGTGATTCAGGTATCAGCTTTTAAAATCCGAAGCTCTCAAATGCAATATTTCTTTAGGTTTCACATGACTCTCAGCTGCGATAAAATCCAGTGTCATACCCTCCTGTACATTTACCAACTTACTTTCATCACAGGACTGCTGTATTTGTTGAAAACTGGTGTAAAATGGATTTTTTTTTCTTAGGGACCATAGCTAGACTGTCTTTAACTTGTATCCCACCCTCACTGTAGCTACATTTTGTTCTCCTTTCATTTATGATTCCAACAAAACCTTTGCTCCCTGTTTTAATTTCCTTCTCAAGATCAACATCATCTTCACATTTGGCAGGTGTCACTTTGCTCCTGTGTGCCTTTGTCTAAAAACATGGCTTCATTTGGTGATCATTTGAGTTCTTCCTTCTGGGATGTTGGCTACTCTGCTTTGTATCTTGGGGAGATTTTTATTCTTCCTACAAGCTTTTTCCCATCTCTGGAAGCTGAATCCATCATCCCAGCTTTACAGAGATTTCAGCAGCAGCATAGAGACAGGGTTGTAAGCATGACTGGCAAGAATGAACAGAGAAGTCAGGGAAAGAAAATATGCTGAAAATTCAAAAGCCAGGAAGCTGAAGTATTTGTTCCTAATAGATGATCATAATGATAGAGTCTCCATGTCTGGAAAACTGTCTGGTTGCAGAATGTTTTTCTCTGAATACAGATAATAGATATTTTATTACTTCTTATGAAATGAGAAGATCATGTTCTGTTAAGTCATCTCTTACACTAATGACCTTTTCAAAAATGTATAATATTGCTAGTAGAAAATGTTCCCTTCTGTGAGGGATAAACCTTTATTATCAGTAGGCCTCTTCAGCACAGCATATCTATCTACAACCAAAATATTATTGCCAATAATCTTTGTGGTTCTTATACCAGCAGATTATCATTAACTTCAGAGGAAAGGCTGTAATACTGTCATCAGCAAATTTGTCATCAACGGCATCCGAAAAGATATTTTCATGTATTTCATTCCAGAATTACTTTTAATATATTACATATTTTTTGATTGTTGTTTATAGCTGTTTATTTTGACAGCAGTGACATATTTCTTTTAAAGACTTTCTGGGAAAAGTAAGTTTGTAGTATCTTACATATTTCTTATAACTTTGGGCTATTTTTCTTTCAATTACTTGTCATCTAAATTGTCAGACAAATTCACCAAGAAAAGTTAGTCCAGAAAACATGATAGAGCTGGGCTGATGAGCCCAGTCAGGATAAATTTAGAGTGGATTCAGTGGAGTGCTCATCTCCCTTCATCATTAATGGGCATAGATAATTAAGCTCAATTTTATTGTGATTGCAAATATCTCCTTAGAAAAAGTCAAAAACCAGGATAATGAAATAAGAATGGTTATTGCAACTGAAGTTTAAATGTCTGAATAGAAAACTCTATAGAATCTGACTTACAACGCTTTTCTCTACATATTGTGGTCAATCCCTTCATATTAATAAGCATCAGCTTTACTTAACCTAACCTGAAACATATGAAGGAAATTCCACCGTTAAATGAACAAAGCTGGAAGTATGAACAACAGTAATGTTTTGGTGCTTCAACCTAAGAGGTTTTCAAAAGACTTTTTCCACACTTGAAAAAGAGATAAGTAACTGGATTAGAGATAAAGTGGCATAAGCAGCAGTCAGCATGAAATTAGGTCAGAAAATATATTTTTGTTGTGTGAGGGACATTGTACATTAATTAGACATCTAGCATCTATATGTGCTGAGAAGGAGCCTTTAGGACATCGATATACCAGTGTCTAATGAAAGTAATGCTTTTAATAACCCTACATGTAATGTGAGGTAGAATCTTTCTACAGCTGAGAAATGGCCCTGAAGAGGTACTTTCTAAGGAGAATGTGATAAAAGATTAAGAAAAATGTTCTGTGGAAATCATTATAAATGCTTCACTTATTAAAGAAATAGATAACATTCACCACTTTGTAATAGATTTGTGGCCAGCTCAGAGGCATTTAAATACAATGAGGATGGCTTCAGTGGGAAAAAAATGGATTACTGACCAGGGTTTCCTTTGCATAATATGCATCCTCACAAACAAATCTTTACAAAAATCTATGCTATGAACACCACAGCACACAACTGGAAATAGTAAGCCTGTCTGAAATAAAAAAGCACTAAGGATTTTTTTAGACAATCTATTTGGGCTGGGATATCAGATCATCACAATGAGGCATTCAAGGCCCAAGGTGGGATCACAGCGGGCAATGTACTGCACATCTTTACTACAGAGTTCACATAAATGACTGACGGATGATCCTGGCTCAGGTGCAAGTGTACTGCTAGATCACCCTGATAGTTGGTCCACGTAGTAGAGGTGGGCATTAGAGCAAAACTTTTCAGGAGAGCATGTATGTGTATGGGCTTGTGTGTGCATGTATGGTCATACACAGAGAATCATCGTCCTAGCACGACATGACACTGGCACAAATGGTGAACCATTTGGGAAGGTATTGCCTGAGAACATGACTGTTTATTCCAGATACATGAGTGGTAATAGACTGTCAGTAAAAGACAGATACCACGAGCTTTTTGCTTCGCTTTGTTTCTGTGGCGCAGCTTCTGTTCCACATTCTAATAGTCTTGAAGAGGACATATTAGGACACTGACTTGTTCCAAATCTCATTGTTAGGGTTAATCTCATTTCTGTGAATAGTTGCAGGGCATGCAATGTAGCTGTAAGCACTGTGTCCTCTGCTTGATACCAGCAGAGAAAGTGGTGAAAGTGACATGCAGAACAAAAGGCCAATATATCTATATTGTCACATTCAGGGAAGATTAATTCAAATAGTTCCATAAATACTAGATTAAAGATTACTTTTTGAGCTATATTTTCCACATCGATTTAGAATACTGATAGCTAATTCATCTCATAAGTATATAGTGTCTCAAGATTTAGTCATATCTCAGTGCCTTTCAGAATTAATATCATCGCAAAATCATCAGGTTTGAAGTGTTCTCCAAAATTATGATTCTGAGGAAAGACACAGAACATTAGATATAAACTTCAGCTCTGTTGTTGAGCTGCAGTTGATCCATCAGCCATTTAATCATGAAATGAAAACAGCACTTGAGTCTGTCCTTGGAAAATGGTTCCACAGACCTGCTATCATGTTAAAAAAACCCCAATTTTTTTCCCAATTATTTTTATTCTGGTCTTAATATTGTCTATACTACATCTTATTAACATTTTCTATTTGGCTTTTCTGTCTTTTATTATTGCTTTGAGAATGTCAATGATAAAGACTGAGAAGCATGACTAATGTCTTACAGGAACAGGTTTAAAGGGTAACATTTTCTTTCCCAGCTGTGCATTTCATTAAACTCTGTCCTGAGTGACCCACTGTAACACTCACAGGCACTGTTTTCCTGTGAGTAGGTATTTTTGAATCGTGCTTCCAGAGCTTTCCATCTGGGGATCCTATTTTCAGTATCTCATGAGACTTATGGCCACCCTAGTTGGCAGGTCATGTTCTGCAGCTGAATATTCACCTGACCAAGATTTAGTCTGGCTGTGGCTGCTTCAGAGTGTGAGCAGGTGTGATCAGTCCATTTCTGAACTTTCATTTGTAGTGCAAAAGTTATCAGACAAAGTTAAGAAAAAGCTTTCCTGTCTCTACTCTTTTCATTTAAATTTCTTTCTATTCATTCCAGTTGGTGTATCAGTTTTCTCATTGCAAATATGTCTCCAATCCCAAATCCTCAGAATCCACAGAAAAGAGACCAAGTGTGTGATTTTGGCACTCAAGTTTTGTCTGTTCCTTATTTGCATTTGCCACCAGAAAAAAGTTCTGAAAAAATCTTTTACACTGATTCTGTCATCAGGTCTCATAATTTTTCTGCAGTGACCTTGTTGGCATGGGCCACATTTTTCATTTTATCGTAATTTAATTTTATTGCTTTCTTCTCTTTCCTGAAACTTACCTCTGCTGTCCACTCTTCAATCACTTAATCTCACTTGGAATCAACTCAGAATGTTCTGTATTTCAAAAATTGGAGTACTTAGAGAAAAAAACAGTACTGAAAATCTCATGACCCATTTCTTGTACACTACTGCACGTGAGAGACTATGAAGGTGCACATTGGCAATCTTTATGTGATGTATTCCAGCTCAAGAAGTTCACAGGAGAGCATGAATACAACAAAACCATCCATATTTGATGGCTGTTCATCACTTCTCAGCCTCATTTAATGCCATTTGCAGGCTGAAGTGTTAATGTCCCAGTTGATGTTGTTGGAAAGGGACATCTCAGTACAGACATCCAACAAATCCCATTGCAACAGGTGACACTCAAGTCACAGGTGGTAAATCATTCCACTTCATCCACCAGGGAGGAGTATTTACATCTTGACTTTCAGATTACCAAGACAACTAACTACATTACATACAAGAGTGCCATTCTGGAAAATGTATTTTTTTCTTACAGGTTCACAAGATGTTTGCTTTTGAGCTGTGAAATAAGAAGATTGTAGGGAGTAATGATCAAGAGAGGGAGCAGAGGACAAAATTGACCTTATCTTGTAGAAAAAAATACTAAAGATGATACTACAGATATTATCATTATGATGATCATATCTAAGCCCATATCTTTTGTGATTTGTATAGTTCCCTATTCAGCTCTGGTTTTGAGAGGAATGGGCAGGATGTCATGGTTTTTTATCATCATATAAAGTGTGGTTAACTTTCTAGGACAGTGAAACGCTGGTGGAGTGTTAAATTATCTTTCATAAATTTCTTGATAGTGAACAAGCTCAGACTGTAGGAAAAACAAGTGTTAAATCTTAAAATATAGGGACAGTCTATGTGGAGTGGTGTCCAAACACTTACAGCCTCAGGAGAAAAGGCTTGTGAATGTTAAGTTTGTACTTTGGCCATGAATAAATGCACCAGTGAAGCCTCTTTGCTGTACATACATACGACTGTATATTTTAAAATACAGCTTGCCTGTAAATACAGCATATGTGGGAAGCTGTTAACTGTCAATATACACTCAGTTAAACACTGGAGCCTGGTATATAAGTACATGTAGTATTGAGCTGCATTTAAAAAAACACACCTATAGTCGTGATTACTCCTTGTACTTGAAACCCAGTAGGGAGATAAAGGTTTCCACAGAATATAGCAGGTCGTTGGTAAAGCAGAACTTCCTGTTTTGAGACAAAATTACAAGTGATCCACAGCTTGCTTTGGCTTTCAAGGGGACTTGAAAAGCTGTTTTAAGCATATGCTTTCCCCTGGTATATGAAAGCTGTTCACAAGTTTCTGAATGATGATTTATCAATATGGGAATTCACTCCCCCTCCACAAGTTGTCCAAAATAACCTGAACTTTTCCCCCAATGAACAAGTCAGAATCATTCTTCTGGCAAAGGAGTTTCTATTGGGATGTATGCAAAAAAGTTAGGGGAAGAAAAATTCACTTTTGTTCTACTGTGAAGATTGCTGGCTGTGTGTAAAGAGGCTTTTACATTTCTTAAGGTTTGTATATTTGTGTATTGTATATTTAATTGGTGGAAGCATACTTAAAACCCTAATTAGACATCCTTTTACACAGTCTGTTGAAATAATCTAGTTATTTACCTGATACAAACATTTCATATCTTGTGGGTTTTTATTACTAATTCAACAAGATCAATACTATATATTTTACTTATCCCCTCTTAAGTGCCTAATCAACCTAAGACATATGTATTTTCCAAAAACTATTCACCTACACTGTCCTTTCACATTTTAAAGTAGACCTATTATTTTATGCACTAAATTGGAAGAGTAATTTTTAGCACATTGTGTAAAGATTTAATTGTGCAACTCTCATTAAAGTTAATGAAGATTGTGTAGTTAAATCACACGATGCAGAACATTCTATGTTCCCTTAAGTGTCCTTATGTTGCTGGACTGGGAAGAGGCTGCACTGTCAGAGATGTGTGCACATCTATTTCACTGAGTATCAATCTAGCAGGCTTAATTTCATTTCCAGGTCTGAACTCCTTGAATAACTGGTCTCATATGTGTAATCAAACTGAACTGGGCCTTTTGAGTTCAGAAAAAGAATTAGTAAATGAAATGTCCAGATTTAGTTCAAATTAGCAATATATTGCCTTTCTGTGGGATTTGGCCCAAGAGAAAAGGCACCTGTAACAACTTGTAGACGTGATTCCTTCATTTGTGCTAATAGTCTCTTCTGTAAAACCTAGCAAGTAAATTCTAAATAGTTGGAGCAGGTGAACAATTTGAGTCTAACATTGTCGAAGGACTATTTCATTCTTTCCTATCCTTTTTAATTTTTTTTTTTTCTTTTTATTTACAGATTTCAGTATGAATTTGGCCCTTAAAATACTGTCTTATTCAACTAAGGGCTGAGATGAAGTTAGCTTTCCTTTATGTCATCTTTGTAAGGAAAAATATTTCATGCTGACTTCAAATTAATCTGAACTAACATTAACCTCTTTCACTGTAGAAATAAAACTTTCACTGTAGAAATAAAAGAAGTAACACACTTCTATCTGTAAATGGAAGCATTACTTTTCATTTCAGCTACACTAAATGCTGACTTTCACCTATCTACTAAGAGGAATTACCTGAAATGTAAATAGATAGATAGATAGATAGATAGATAGATAGATAGATAGATAGATAGTAGATAGATAGATAGATAGATAGATAGATAGATAGATAGATAGATAGATAGATAGATCAAGTGATCTTTATAGCTGAGACACTTGATATTGAATATTTACTATAAAGTCTTAATTTTAAAATGTCCTATAGCCTTGGAACAAAATCAGGTCCCTAGAACAAGAAGTAAACACATACAATAGAAAAAAAAAATCTTGATATCTTGATTTTCATTGTACAGTTTTAACACAGAACTATATTGCTGAGGATACCATTTACGCTAAGATAGACAACAGGGTGCTATGGTACTTTTTTGGTGTGCCCACTAGTAACCTCTCATGTCCAATTCCCACCTGAACTGCTAAGGAACTCTTTCAAGATTCAAAGGAAGGATGGGCAGAAGAAGTTGGGAAACATGCTCTACTTTATTAGCAGAATGACAATTAGACCTCAAAGAGGTGCTCTGCAAGGGAATGGGGGCTTCAGCTGGGCGTGAGAATTTTTCCCACATCTCACGGGTACTTGCTGTGTGCATTTACAGATTAAAAATATAAGGAGTCTTGTTACCCATCATTTCCCTCTTTTCTTGTTAGTGTTAACTGTGTATGTCACATGTAGGTAGTCCTGCTTGACCTAAGTCTGCTCTTCTTCCTGCCTTAGGTTACCAGTACCATACGACCTCCAAAGGACGGAAATTTGCCACCTCCCCTGCTGCACTATAAAATCTTTGGAAGTCTATCATAAATATAAAAGTAACATGATGGCCAAACACACTCTTTTATTAAAGACAGAAGCATTCTGTATTGAACCTAGAGAAATGAAAGCTAGGCATAAACATGACTGTTGTGTATTGATTAGGTAAGCTTGGGAGACTGCTCAAGATGCACATTTTCCCCATGAGCAGAGGAGTTATTGAAATGCCATCTCCTGTATGCTTGTTTTCTTCCATTTCCTTTTTGCAGTACCCACAAATACCACACTTGCTATGCCTCAATTTTCCCTCCTACCACATCTTCTGAAGCTCCTACTGCAATCTTTCTACCTCTTCCTACCTCTGAACCCTTTCTTCTCTCACCCATTGCCCAGCTCTCTCACCAGTACCTTGCAATCCTCTTGTATATGTTTTACACACATTCTTGCTGATATGTGGGCAAATAGCAACACGTTATGATTAATGTAGACATGCTAACAGGCTTATATCAAACACAATGAAAAAAGGCTGAGCTTCCTCTGCTCTGCTGTGGAGGCAGGAGTCTCTCACCTCTAGCAAACTGTTGACTTTTTAACAGGACTATCAGGACTCTACTCTCTGTGAGACAGCCCAAGTGCCATGCCAGTCCAATAAGAAGCCTCAAAATTTAAGGTGACCCTTGTTTCTCAGGACAAGCCAAAATTCATACTGAAAGAATGAACTTGCAGGTGCCATATTACAGACCATCTCCTAAGAATCTCCATCACTGTTTCCTTACAGGCAAGTTGAGGAGAAGCTGTCTTGACCCTATCCTCTTCATAAACTGTTTCATGAACATGATTTGCCAGGCAACAATCAGGTACAGGAAAGGCTTAAATGTACGATCTAGTGCTTTGAACTTTGTTTGCTTAATCCAACTTTGGACTTGAGCA